>NC_081409.1:829237234-829253234 GCF_030272615.1 Cryptomeria japonica
TCCTTCTGATGAACTCTGTTTGACTGAATCAGGAACCTTGATATTATTCTTTTCAAGAAGATTTGAAAGGTAATCAATTTGTTTCTTTAAACACTTATGTTCATCATGACCAAGCCTCTTCCAATAAGAACACTTGACCTTCTCCTTCTTAGGTTGTTCACCTTTTGATGAAGAGGTCTCATTGTTTGCTTTTGAGGTAGCAGATTTCTGATCTTTCTTCTTCTCTCCTTGGTTCTTTTGTTTCTTATCTTTCTTACTAGACCCTTTCTGTCCTTTTGTGCCTTGATTTACAACTAAGGCATGTGACTTAGAGGGCTTTATTGTACCCATTTGAACCAATTTGTCCTGCTCCCTAGTGAGTTCTGCAGCAAAATCATCTAAAGAAGGCATTTTGAATGTGGTACCTAGGGCACATTTGGTAGCATAGAATGTAGAAACAAACACTGAATAGTTAGGACCAAGCTTAGAAAGAATACTCAAGATCAGTTGCTTATCATCTTTCTTAGTTCCACATTGTTCCAACTACAATCTTATAGACCTAAGTTTAGTGAAGAAGTCTTGTATAGTATCAAAATTGGTTGGATTCAACCCTGTGAGTTCATTCTCCAATTGATGACCTCTTAGTTCATCCTACTTACCAAAGAGGTTTCCCAAAGTAGTCCATACTGCATTTGGTGTAGTAGCAGATTCAATGTGAAAAAGAAGGTCAAGAGAGACTGACATGCACAATGTACCAAAAGCTTCATCACATTTATTAAACCATTTAATCTTTTCTGCAGCATCTTGAGGTTCAGTTTCAAGTCCCATAATAACACGATGATATCCATGTCTTTTTAGATATATTATCATCTTAGATTTCCATTCAAAGTAATTATATGGTGTTAAAAGTGGAACTGTAGATGCATCCATGATAGCAGAAAAGAAGATTGCAAAGAGTCAAGAAGAGTGCAAGAAAGAAGACACAAGAGACACCCCCCCTTTCCACTAGTCTTTGAAATAACCCCCCCAAATATTACAAGGTTGGCACTTTATAATTAGTGCATTTACAAGGCTTTTATCATATTACAATGCTTTCTAAGGCCTTAATCGCCAAAATAGAAAGTTTAAATACATATAAATTTAACACAAAATCTAAAAACATTAGCCTTATAGCTGCTCAATGTATCTTAATACCTTTCCAACAACTATTTGTTTTTGTAAAATAGAGTTGTGAGAAGAAAGATATGATCTATAGAAGGAAAAAAAAAACATGCAGCTGATTCAACCTGCAATATCTAACAAGGAAGGGTAGAATATTTCAATAAGACCTACAATTATGAAGAGTTCTCATTTTCAGCTTTCTGTCAAGTACTCATTTGCAAAAAACTAACACCCGAGGCAAAAGTTATGCAACTTTTAAGAAAGGTTGCTGAATTTCCCTGATAGAAAAAAGGCTTAAGCCTTGTTGAGACTCGATTTCTGCAAAAATTATTAATTTTCTAGAAAACCCCTCCCAAACCCAGAAGTTTTTCGATGCTGGAAACAAAACCTAGAAATCTTTTTTTCTGAAAATGAACGGAGGTTAGAACACTAGGGCCGAAATGAAAACAACTCTAGTAAAATATTTCACTCTGATTTTTTTTACTGTGTTCTCCAAACTCTAAATTTGGTGAAATAAAAGTCACTTATGATTTTCACAAGCCTTCTAAACACTCTGGAAATGCTAAAGAAGCCTCCAATATTACCAAAAATGCTGCAATCACCCAGATCTCAAAGAACAGATATATAAAACCAGATTTAACTAGAAGCTTATTTTCCTTTAAACTGTTCTAATTCTCCAAGTCACACGAAAATGCAGGAGAAGAGCATACTTGGTTTTTAAGAAAAATATTAGCTATCTAACAATCTCAAATCTCTCAAATAAATCAGAAAAGCAATGAGCTATACTAGACAACATGGCTCTGATACCATGTTAAATTCTGTGAGAAGCAAGAATCGAGCCAGGATCTGATGTCGGTCATAGATCACATGCAACTCCAAGCAACAGATGATTGAATATCAAAATAGCTAAATGAAGATAAATCTGATATGAGAGAAAAATAGAGATAAAAAAGAGAATTTAGAGAAGACTCTCACCGAGTTATCACTTAACTAGTGAAGGTGAGAGTATATTGCTTATTATATAGAAAAATAATAGCATATACAACCAAGAGGTGCATTAACTCCCACCTCCATAAAAAGTGGGAGGTTTTACCTACTACCCCATAAAAGGTGGGAAGTTTTTACCTAATTGGTAAATATCAAAACATGTGGCATAACCTCCTTACATGAAAACAAAAAAGGAGTTATAAGAGGTGGCACATAAGGCCAAAAGAGGGTGAGAAACCCAACTACCCCATAACCCACTTAGGAAATGACAAAATAGTGGTTATGAGAGGTGGCACAACAAGCCAAAAGAGGGTGTGTAACTCAACTACCCATGTGAGGTGGAGAGTTACACATGTAGCTAATGTATTCCGCCACGTGTCCTCATATTAACCACACCTAATAACCTAAGCAAGCTTAATAATATATGTGTAGGAAAAATAAATACCCCCTAACATAAGGAAAATAAAAAAACCTACACTAACAATTACATCAAATATAATTTCCAGATAGATGTTAATTAGAAAATGTTCAACAAGAAAATAGACTACAGGGGTTCAAAGAGAAGAACGCCAATCGAATGGCAATTTGAATGACATCAATTGGAAAGAACGTTCATCAATATGTTGACTAAATGTTTAAATATGAAGGCAAAATAAAATGCATTTGAAGTGCCTTGTATTAACTATTCAAGCCTCGAGTGCTGAATGGACTCAAAGGAATATGAATTGAATAGAAAGGCAAAGTTAGGAAAAAGAATGAGAAAGTACACCAATTAAGGAAGAATAAAAAATAATGGTACATCTCCATTTAGAAAGGAATTTAAAACCCATCAATATATTCAGCTATTTGATAGAACAGAGAATATGTAAATGAACAAATGTGGATTAGTGGCAAAAGAGTAAGTGTGATATCAGGAGGAAGGGAGACAACACAAGGTAGCATGGTGAGTAAGTGTGCACTACGCAGGTTGGAAAGTGGGTTTGCGTAGGATAGGAGGAAGAAGACCCTTGTGTGATTGGCTACATACAAGAGAGGGGTAAGTTGCAGAATTTGTGAGTAAGTTCATTGAAGAGCCCAAACATAATTATATTTGTTGTATATAATAGGTTTTAATGTGAAGTAGACTTTGTTTCTTTCTACAATGTTTTGTGTAATAAGAGAGCAAAGATTTGCCTATGTAGATTTTGAAAGGAAGCTAAGGTGCAGAAAACACTTCCTAAAACTAATCTAGTGGGGGAGATAGTGCAAATTTTCTTACAAATCTTTTATTACAGAAATAGAAACACATTCATAGAAAGACAATAAACATGCATAAAGATAAACAATGAACACAAGATATATCATGGGGAAAACCCTTTCGGGTAAAAATCCCCACAGTCAAAAAGAACAGTAATTTGTATTCCAGTAATCAAAAATTTTACAATACAATGCTAGTACTTAGCTTCTTAAATAGGAGTTTACAGCTACAACCCACAACTTGGATTAATTCCGGTAGCATAACACTTCACCTACAAACATTGCATCTCTAACACTCCTCAAGACTACCTTTTATAGAGAAATAAAACTCAAGAAGAAGCTTCTAGATGAATCATCAAATGGGGTCGTGCATAACATTTGGCCCTATTTTTCGGTCACCAAAAATCATGCAAATGACACATGCACATCTCCAAATGACTCCCCATTCAAACCTCCTAAGTTGGGCACTCAAAATTTACTATTTCAAGGTATGAAAGATGCTCTTATGCATCTTATAGCTGTCATAACTTACAACACTTACAGTTGTAAGAGAATCTGTCATAAATGACTATATTTAGCTTATTCTATTACAACTCGCCGTAACCCTCTCCATGCAAAAGGTATTGCCTGCTACTTGTCCATTCTATCATAGAATCTGTCATAGGCTAGCACTTGTCAAGATCCTTATGTGGGATGCCTACCTCCACATGTGCAACATGTGTCATGCAGTCATCACCAAGTAGGATGCCACCAAGCCTGTGGATCCTACTAGATGACTAGACATTTGTAGGCAATAAATCAAATAATAAATTAATAAATAAATGCATTAGCCAATGTTAAGATTTGCAAAGGTTGAGACACCTTAAATAAATAAATACATTGTCTTGTTTTCTTACTGCTTTTTTTCATTCTAGAATTTTAATATATACAAAGACTAACTAAATAAATGAATGGTTAACCAAAGAAGCCCAATCAATAAGTCAAAACTCATCTCAAAACAACCTTTCAATAGAAATAATCAAAAAATACTAAGTAGAGTGCACTTGATAAATCCTTTGTGACTCTTTTATGTATAAAAATGATGATGCAACAAGTCCATTACTTAGTTAGAGATAGAAACATTCAACAATCTCCTTGTTGCACAATAGATGTTGAGAAAATTAAAAAACGTAGACAATAATAAAGTGTATGAGAAAGGATTAAGTCACATTATTTTTACAAATTGGAAAAGGACCATTCAAGAGTCTCTGTTCCCATTAGTTTGATCACCAAAACTGCTACATAAGCCTGAGCACTCATTAAATTATAGATTAGACTCTTGGCGGAACAACTCCACAACCAAAATACTAAACTCCATTAACTCTTAAAAATAGCATGCACACAAACAGCTAAGCCATTACAAACAACCTCAAACAAGATATTGGAGCAATCGATTACCTGTTAGTTTAGAAGAGTTGGTTTACAGCAAATAACTTTTAAACAGTTCATTCCAATAGTAGATCATAAAATATAATCAAAACTTCAAGTAAAAAAATTGCTTACATGAATAAATTCAAAAAGTACATGACTAAACTATCATAAATTGTGGAAATTTCCTAAGACTCAACACAAAATAGAAAAGAAGTAAAGAATATTTGATGCTGATGAAATTTCCTAAGACTCAACACAAAATAGAAAAGAAGTAAAGAATATTTGCTACTAATGAAACTGATTACAATGCTGGTTAAGTGACACTTATTATAAATGTTTCCCTAGTACGAGCTCCGAAAAACCATTACCAAATGTTACATGGACATGAATTTGGGGCCCGGACCATTTCCAATGGAGGGGTAATCTTCTAAATAGTATAAAAGAGGCTTCGAGATAAATTTGTTGTGTGAACCAGTGGGAGAAGAAAATGATGTATGCATTATCGAGATCGATGATACCGATGTACTTGTAATGCCGGATGATGTCGATGTCATAGAAGTTCCATTCACGATCATATGAAACCACCCTACACCAATATAATATGAAACCGAAAAGGACAATCAGATAGTAATCATGCTTGGCCGACTCATCGTTAATAATAATTTGGACGCATAAATAAGGGTAAATGCCCTATATTTTTGCAATGAAAGGGTCACAAATTACACGATGAAAGTCGCGGTATTATCAATGTCCTTGTCGGATCACAATGAGACGTGGACAGTATTTTTTTCATTAATTGAAAATAAATAAAAAGTTGTATTCTGATTTATTCTATTTTTTAAATTGAATAATAAAGATGGTGAATGATAAATTCTAATTTCTACACAGTAATCAATTTGATTGTGTCTGATTGTGTCTGCTAGTCTCAGACAACTTTTTGTTTGATGTTTTCTTTTGTTGCTAAAAATAAAGTTGTACTCTGATTTATTCTATTTTAAAAATTGAATAATAAATATGATAAATAATGCATTCTGATTTCTACATACTAATCAATTTGATTGTGTCTGATTTCTATATAGTAATCAATTTGATTTTTATATATCCGTGGTAGTTGCCTATTTTGACTGGCCACTTGTATATTTGTGATCCTTTGAACGCGGATTAGGGAGGAAAATTCTGCGTTTACCCCCATTTTGCGGATCTACAACTGTGCCTGCAATGAAGTGACGAAGCGTTTTGTTGTCGACTATGACCCGGTCAAGCCTGATTACTTTTTTATATACGTTCTGCCTTAAGTCTCTCTCAGTCTCGGCACACATACTGCCAGGGTACTCATGGCTCTGATTTCTCTTCACCCTCTGTGCTTCGTTGTTGTCTTTGCTTCGATTTTTGTCGCACAGGCAGGAACTGTCAACTTTACTTTTCCTCCTCAAGACAATTTAGTAAAGTACAACGACACTGTTTTTAAAGACGGTGCGATAGATCTCACCAAAAATGAATACAAGAGTAACCTGGGTTCGAGCTTACAATGAGCCGATTCCTATGTGGGATAGCTCTTCTCAGGCGCTGGCAAATTTCACTTCACATTTTCAGTTCCGCATTCAGCGACACAGTTCTGGCGGGGATGGAATCACTTTTTTCATAGCCCCCTTCGACGCTGAACCGCCTGTCAACTCGTCTGGGAAGTGGCTAGGCCTGTTTAACCGGATAATCGACGGAAATTCATCTAATCAGATAGTTGCTGTTGAGTTCGACACATACAAGAACAATTTCGACCCGGATGACAACCATGTGGGAATCGACGTCAATTCAGCAGATTCTAATGAGACCGTTTCACTAAACCAAACTACAGGCAATTGGCTTGCCAGCGAGACTCTCTCGAACGAGAACAAATGGGACGCATGGGTGGATTACGATGGCGGAGCAAAGCAGATCCAGGTATTTCTTTTATATAACCCCTCTGGTAATACCAGTAACATCTCTAAACCAGGAACCCCAATCTTGTCGTATAAAATAGATCTCAGCAAGTTTGTACCGGAGAACGTCAAAGTTGGGCTTTCAGCTTCCACTGGATCGGCAAGCGAAACCCACACAATTTACTCTTGGAATTTCTCGTCTAAATACTCTTGGGAAATCTCCACTGGAAATGAAGGTTCCGTAAGAGTTGTTTTGATTTCAGTCTTTGCCAGCTTGTTTGTCCTTTGCTGTTTCATATTCGTTGGCGTAAGCTGGTATCGCAGAAAAAGAATGTCCGGTGACGCGGGTAGAGAAGAAAGCGACGTGGAGCTGGACGAATGGTTTGCTCAAGGCCCCCGCAAGTTTTCATATGCTGAGCTCAGTGCTGCCACCAGAAACTTCAGCGACGACGAGAAGCTTGGTGAAGGAGGGTTTGGAGACGTGTATAAAGGCATTTTGCCTTCCACAAATGAGTCCGTGGCTGTAAAGAGAATATCCGAGGGTTCGAAACAAGGAAGGAAAGAATATATTACAGAGGTGACCATAATTAGCAAGCTGAGACATCGTAACCTTGTACAGCTCTTGGGGTGGTGCCACCAAAAGGGCGAATTTCTTTTGGTGTACGAATTCCTGCCGAATGGAAGTCTGGATAACTATTTATTCGAAGAGCAAAAGGTTGTCATGGATTGGGATCGAAGGTACAGCATTGCATGTGATATAGCGTCTGCTCTTGTTTACCTTCACGAGGATTGGGAACAGCGTGTTGTGCACAGAGACGTGAAGGCAAGTAATGTGTTGTTGGATTCTGATTTCAACGCAAAGCTGGGAGATTTTGGCCTGGCTAGACTGGTGGGACGCGATCATGCAGCCTCTCATACGACCGTGGTGGCGGGGACATATGGGTACCTGGCACCCGAATGTGTATATACGGGAAAGGCCAGTACAGAATCTGATGTGTTCAGCTTTGGAGCCGTCACTTTAGAAATCGCCTGTGGGAGGCGACCGGTGGATCGGAGCTTGGATAAAAGACTGGTCGAATGGGTTTGGAATTTGTATAGCCAGGGGAGGCTCTTGGATTCAGCAGATAAAAAATTGGAAGGGAATTTCAAAGGCAAGGAAATGGAGCGGCTGCTGTTGCTGGGATTGTTGTGTTCTCATCCTGATCCAAAAGCGAGGCCTAAAATGAAAGAGGTGGTAAAGATTTTGAAATTTGAAGCCCAGTTGCCAAATATTCCTCTGAATTTGCCTGTAGCTGTATATGACAGTGCCATCCTTCACTCGTCGTCGATGCCGACCGGGTATGGAACTTCTATGACGTCGACCTCATCCGGCATTACAGGTACATCTGTATCATCTGTATCAGTTTCTTCTCCTTCTACTGGTTCGCGCACCGAAGTCATGTCCATGCCTCTTTTATACCATTCAGAACATCACCCCTCGATTGGAAATGGTCCGCGCGCTGAATTCATGTCCATGTAACATTTGGCTAGGGTTTTTTGGAGCTGGTAATAGGAATCATTTATAATAAGCGCCACTTGACCAGCCTTGTAAGAAAGTAAGACAGGCAACGAAAGTTTAGTAGTGGAGCTGTTCATGAGCATGCTATTTTTAAGAGTTAATGAAAGTTTAGTAGTGGAGTTGTTTCATCAAGAGTCTAATCTATAATTTAGGGAGTGTTCAAGCTAAGGTTGCAGTTTTTGTTATCAAACAAATGGGAGTGGAGATATGTAAATATAATGTGACTGGATCTTTTTTCGTACATTGTGTTACTACTTATGTTCTTTTATTTTCACTTTGTCTATAGTACAAGGAGGAAGCTACTGAATGCTTCTGTCTGAGGAGAAGGCACTCTACATCATCATTTATTAAGTTCACTCTGCTTACTATTATTCAATTATTTTTATTGAAAGGTTGTTTCAGAATGAGTTTTGACTCGTTGATTGAGTTTCTTTTGGTTAACCATCCATCTAAATTGGTTGCTCTTGGTTTTTGTGTATGTTAAAAAATCTATAAAAGAAAAGGGCTTTAAGAAAGTAAGACAGGCAGCGACAAATAGTAAAATAGGATAAGAATGGGTGTTATAGTTTAAGGAACGAGTTGTATTATGTATAAGTCAATGTATTATTTAGTGTTTTATTTTCTTCATAATATTTATAACAATGTAAAATTTAGAATGTTGTATTTTTCATATTTTAATTATTTATTTTAAAATTAAAGTGTTATATTTTTGGATTTAATTCGTACTTTTAATGTTTAAAACATTCTAGATAATTGTCGAGGAGAACTTAGTTTAATGGTCAAGTAATTATTGGATGCAATTAGATGTTGTTGAATTTTTTCATAGAATAGTAAGAAACAAACAACATAATATAAAATAAAATAAAGTATATGACATAATGAATATCGTTGAAATCTAATATATTGAACATTTATTTATTTGTATTTATTTTATTTTAAAAAATCTAAAATAATATGAAATCTAAAACATTCCATTTTTTACAATCTCATTATTTATTCTAGAATTTAAAGTTTTTTTAAGAAATCTTTGTGAAATCATATAAATTTTTTACTTATATCTCTAGCTTCCAATATGTAGATTATTCTACGCAATTTTATTTTCTCTTAACCACATGTAATAGATTTAGGTGGATTTAGTTTGACACAACAAAATTGTGAAAAATACGCTACCAAAAGTTTATTAACTATTTGAATATTATCACAACTTATAAGCTTTATTTCAAGAATATATAGGAACTATTTGACGGTTTGATTTTTGTCAACAAATTTAAATCTTTTTATTAGTTATTTTGATGTCAATAAAAAAAATTGAAATATAATCTAAATTATTTTTAAAAAATCATAACCTTTTTGTTATTTTTGAACTCATTCTAATTAATGAATGATAAAATATGATCCAAAATATTAATGAAAATTAATAACAAAGAAAAACAAAACATCTAGTACTTTTATAAGAACCTTTTTAATGAAAAACAATGTGAACATACAAGTAACTTCCTCATAATCACTCAATTTATATTATTAAACAAGAAATAATTTTATAAAATAATAAATTTTAGTGATAGTCTATCTATAACTATCAAACAATATGGTTGAGTTATTTTCACAAGAAAGAAAGATGAAAACTTCAAGAAGATAATTATCTAGCTTTTGAGGATATCAAAAAGAAAGAAATTGTACTAGATATTTTTTTTTCAAGTGGTCTCTCTTTGTTAAAATAATGGAGAACTAGGGGATGACCCTGTAGTGTGACGATAAGTCATGAGACTTTTTTATAGGGTGATCACAAGTTCAAAACTTGTGCATTCCATCTTGTAGGCACATGTTGACAACATGGAGAAACAGACAATTGCGTGGAGGTAACCATTGGCATAAGCGGCATGTGATAGATGAGTTATAAGGAGAGGGCATTGTCACCATGGAGAGATAGGAAGATGTCTGCATGTGGTGATGGAGAAATAAGGTGACACCTGCATGTGGTGATAGAGAGATAAGGTTTCACTTGCGTGAGGTAGAGGAGATATAAGGGTGAGTTGTCATGTGTGTGCAACAGAGTGATAAGGTGGCGTGCCATGCATAGGCAATGGCAAAAAAACATCTCTAAGGATGAGGTCCCTCAAAAATGTGACCTCAATGGTTCATAGATGTAGTCAAATGCATTAATGGCTTCAGCCCCTTACCGATCAAAAAAATAGGAGAACCAAAAATTATTTAAGAATCTAATATTAAGTGATACCACTTAATATCAAACAATTTTTGAGTTTTAAGAAGGTTCTCTAATACATATATTTTATATGCTTCCTATTAAAGTTTATAGTATGTGAGAAATATCCTAATATATAGGTTTGTACATTAATTTAATAGAGATATCCTAACATTGAGAGATATCCTAATTTATATAAAGATATCCAAAGGTATTTTTAGTCTATAGGGGTGAAGGCTTAAGAACTAATGGTTCAAGTGTTGGAGTTCTTATTTATTTATATAGAGCGATGAAATTTAATTATTTTGAGGGGTTCACGCAAACCCTCAATGATTAGAAGATAACTCATTCCTCAAAAATAAAATGGATACCATAATTTCATTTTATTCAGACTAAGAGACATATTATTTCACAACATATTATTATTTGATTTGCATGGGTTCTTTGAAATATTTATCCTATTTTTTTATTATTTAAATTGTCCATAATTATCTCACTAAAATAATAAAATGTCTGCAGAAGGTCATGCCCCTAAATGATCAATCCACAATGCTAGATTTATAGGCAACACCCTCTAGGTGCAAGGGAGTGAATTGAATGTCATATTTGTGAGACCGCTCCATGTGTGATCCCTATGGAATTTCCATTCATTCATGTCTTTGTGATTGTTGCTTCATGATTTATGTTAAGCTTAAAATTGCCAATGATTTTGAAGATGTATTAATATCTGGGATGTTGTGATATTGTTCTATATTGTGCAATTTTTTCTAGTGAATATAGTTTATATGTTAGATTTATTATGATCACTAATAGCTTATTTATGAATTTTCTAACAACTTATTTATGTTAGATTGATTATAATCACTAATAGCTTATTTATGGTCACTTGTGAATGTTTATTTCTATTTAGCCCTTATGTAGTAATGGATGGATTTTGTATACATATTGTTCTCCATAAAGATGAATTTTTAGATAAATTTTTTAATACATGTTAAGTTCTTCATATATTAATTTATCTATTCGTCATACAATATTGACATTGGTTGTTAAATTAATAGCTAAATTTTGCCAAGGGAAAGAGAGGAGGAATACATAACCAAATTATTTATAATTTCATGTGCATTTATGTTTTGAGTGGTGTAAGTGTAATAGTTTTTAAGTGATGTTGGTCATAATTATCCATTTTACTTTGATGGGTGTATAATACCAAGTTTTATGTTCTAATAGTGACCCCAGGTGTTAGATAAGGATTTTGGGGGTCTTTTGGAGTATAATACATCTATTTATACATTTTTTTAGTGTTCTAAAAATTCTCTTACCCAAAAGTGATGACAATGAGTTGGTTGAGAAGTTATATGTGAGAGTTTCTCTCTCTTTCTTATTTTATTTCCATTCTTGTTTGTCGAGAGGGTCTTTTGTCATCTGCTTTTTTTTTGAGCTTCTAGTTTTGGTGAGAGGTTTTGGAAGAAGGTTTTGAGGAAAGTGGTGGGGAAGAAGATAGTAAGGATAAATATTGGAAGGGATTCTCCATAAATTTTACATTTTCTTGGATTTCTTGTTAAAGTAGGGAATCAAACCATTTGTTTAGAAATCATTTGAATGTTGTTTTGAAGAAAAAAGGCTATTGCTTATTTTTTATATTTATCTAAGGAATTTGTGATTGGTATTATGTCTAAATCATATAGAATTGTTGCAAATTATTTTAAAAGTGTTCAAATATGTGTGGGTGTAGACTGCCCTTGGGAGAGATTTGGTCCTCCATGTGATGGGGTTTAGCTAGGAGTGTGCACATAAGTATTTGTTGTTATGGCTAAGAGTACCCTAATTTATCTTAAGGGTGAGAGTTCTCTATGCTTTACTTATTATGGATATGAGTATCCAATATTGTTGTGATGGAGGAATGAGGTAATTTGTAGAATTTCCATTTTTGCACAATTGTAGGGTTGATGAAGGTTGGAAAGTATGGAAGAATTTGAGGAAATAAATTTATTATTATTCTTTAACCCTATATGGTTGATAGCCCCTAATAGTATAAGGGACTCCACATAGAGTTCCTTAGAGATTTTGGTGAGTTATTTTTTTATGTTTCTTGTGAAGAAATGCTTAAAATGTGATGTGGTAAAGTGTATGTTCTGGGTTGATTTTCTTGCTATGTATTCTATCTCTTGCTAAGGGTGGATTTGAATACCAATCCTATGGTTGGGTGGAGAGTCATGCCATTTTCCTTTCATGTTATTGCTTCAAGTTAATGAATAAAGGATTTAGAGCACTTCTCTAGTGATGTTGTATTATGAGGTTATCTTTTAATATAAAATAATTTATGTAATTTCAAAATGGGAATGAAATGTGAATAATACTCTCTCTCTCTCTCTCTCTCTCTCTCTCTCTCTCTCTCTCTCTCTCTCTCTCTCTCTCTCTCTCTCTCTCTCTCTCTCTCTCTCTCTCTCTCTCTCTCTCTCTCTCTCTCTCTCTCTATATATATATATATATAGTAATTCAATTCTTCAAGAAATATTTTGTGAAAAATATTCTCTAAAAGGTGTGATTATTTAACATTTCTTTGTTATGTGTTGCTTCTTTAACATTTAAAATTTTTGTCAAATAAATATAGACCATTCTTATAACTTATGTGAATTAGATAGTTGTTAAATTAATTTGTCAAATATGCATTTTATTGGAAATAAATAGTGTAAAAATTACTGAAAAAATAATAAATCTCATGATTAAATTTTATCAATTTGCAATAATTTATTTGGACATTTTTTACAGTAATATATGTGTGTGTGAGAGAGAAAGAATGTGAGATAATAATTTATTAAAAACGATAATTTATATATTTAGCCGATAGGCTATTATATTGGAAGAACCTCCCATTTGAAGTCTAATGTCTCGCGGGAGAAAAGTCTCTCCACCAATTTTTGCTTTCAGCATTTCATCGATTTTTTTATTTTTTCCGTTAGATTTTTTACGGTAAAAAATCAAGGCCCTCCCAATGTCCCATTCCCTTCCATTCCCTCCCATTTTCTTGTCCTTCCCGCACAAATGGTGCCCTCTTGTCCGAAGTAAGCGAAAGGGGACCCACATTTGAAATCAGGTAGCTCCTACGTAATTCCCTCTTTATTTGTTAATATTTCAAATTTAATTTTATGTCTTTTTTGGCATTCTATCTTGTTTAGGAAGGAAAAATTACTGTTATTTTAAATTAATTTTTTTTTAAAAATAATTGTTACATGCTGTTTTAGTTTAATGTGTTTTTTTTTTTAAATTTGAATTTGTTAAAATTAGAGTTTTTTATTTATTTGTAATTAATAAATAGAATCATTTTTAATTTTTATATTGTATTATACTATTTTTATTTTATTTTTATTTTTTTCAAAATTTTATATTTAATAATATCATACAATGAAAAAAATTATTAATTTTTTCTAATTTATTGAAAATATAAATTATTTTACAATAAAGGTTCTTTAGAAAATTATAAAAAAATATTTTATTGGGAGTATTTTCCTATTTTCATCTATGCTAAACAAATAAATTTATATAAATAAGCATAAATTGATTTGATTAAAGTAAATGATAGTTGAGTATGAGAATTGTGTGTGCATCAATGCTAAATTAAGAAAAAATATTTTAGAAAAAAATATTTGCTTACTAATTATGTATTTTTTAATTTATGGTTTATTTATTTTAGTAAAATTTGGATAGTTTATTTAATTTGTTTTGAAAATTAATAGTTAAATCTATTTATCAAAACTACACTTTTGGTAACGTAAACCTAGTTTTATTATCTTAAATTTAATCTAGTTTGCTTTCTATGGAATTGCTATCTTATATTACTATTACAAGTGCCATTTAGAATTGAATACGTAATGTAACATTTCACCTTGGGATAATATGAACCTTTCTTTAGACTGGAGGTCCAGAAAGACATATATTTCAACTAAGTGTAATAACTGATCATTTTATTAGGCTTAGATGAGTAATATGAGAATGCCTCATGAACCTTATGCCCTCAATTTAGTAAAAATATTGTCTCAAACTAATTTTGTTAACATTGCTTAAAAATAAAAGAAAAAAAATTTGTTGTTTGATCTAGAAAGAATGGTTAGAGGTATTAAAATCTTCTTCCTCCATAGGGATGAGAGTGATGTATGTTTGCAATTTTGACAACCAAGTTTGTGTACATAGAGGTCTTGGTAGTACAAAAAACATAAGGGATTTCAACTTACATAATTTTTTTCTATCACTTCTTTTCATGATTTTTATTACCATTGAGGGTGCTTATATTGGAGATGTTATCCTATGAATTTATACAAAACAAGAATAAAAATATCATGAGTAGCTTGTAACTAACAAGATAAATCAAATGTAAAAAATAGAGCATTGATGATCTATTATTCTCCCTTTCATTCGATTGCCTTTATATGGTGCAATTGAGCGAGGAAAGATCTTCTCACATATATGAGTGGTGAATAAGAGCATATAATAGTTTATTGTAAATAAATAGTATCATAACAAAATCATAATCATAACCATGCAATAAAATAATTAATAATAAGAATGTAAGCACATAAATCATCTAAGCATAAATGTATAACAATCATAACTACAATAGTACATTATGGGAATGCCATGCCCAAACATTTAACAACATGAAAACTCAAATAATTTTTATTCTTCTTTTGACCCCATTAAGAAGATCATCATGATGATGTGTAAACATCATAACAAGTATCAAAAGAGCACCTATATTACTTTTCTATATTTAATCCTAGAGTACATTATTAGCATTGCATGATTGTAATTTTCCCATACCAAGATAAAGTACATTTCATGATGATAACAATCTCACAAAATTGTTATATGTAATTAATTATTCAAAATGCAACTTAAAGTTTTACTTCATGCCCACAATTTTCATTACAATCTGTCAATTTTATTCCATACACTATGTCAAGATCGAACTTACTAATATTTGATAGAAATATATTTATAACTAAATTTATTTTCATTTCTAGTTGTAATATCATTATTATAAAGGCTATTATATTATTATTATTATTCTTTTAATAGTAACAACACTTTAAGTTCTCCCATTAATAATAGCATTAATATGGGAGCTCAACCAAACATTTCAATTTATAATTTTGAATCCATATTACACACCCTTACTTATGGTAAAAATATGTTGAAATAAATTTATTTTCAAGATATCTTGAAAATAAATTTATATTAATAAAGTTATTTTCAAGATATTATTAAAATAAGTAAGGGTGTGTAATATGGATTCAAAATGTGTGTTGCTATCTTTGAGGTGGTTCATATCAAGCTTGCATACTCCTCTTTCAAAATGATATCTTGTCACCCTACATTCAAATGATGTGGGTTTGTTTGTGGTGCTATATAGGGCGACAACGTCTTTACTTCCCAATACATTTCCCTACACTACTTTTGGGGTTTGATTTGTGAAGCATTGGTCTTTGCCCTCAAGTATTTTTTAGGTCTCACTTGCTCCTCTGCATTATGGATATCCCCCCATCAACAAGTGTG
>NC_081409.1:829253734-829330734 GCF_030272615.1 Cryptomeria japonica
CCCAGGAATGTGTAAAGAATATAGTTCCCATGATTGATGCTTGAGCATCCAACCAAATTGATTTTTTTGAACCATTGTTCGTCTCACAAAATCTAGATATTGACAACGAATTGGTGGATCCGTCAGCTCAAGAAATTTTTATCTCTCAGGTAAGCACAATGCTAGAGGAAAAATTAATGGCATATCAGGAAAAATAAAGTAAAGATAATAATTCTTGCAGACTCTGTAGCAGGAAAATACAAGAAAAATTTGATAGCTTAATTCTTTTATAATTTTCTTCAACGTGCTTTGACACAGTTCTTTTTAAATATTTCTTATAGGCCTGTGCATCGAAACATATAATTACAACATCACAGCTTCAAGTTGCAGAATTGCGACACTCACTCGAAGCTTCAAGGTCTGTTCTTATAACCAAGATCCATGTACAGGCAAATTCAGACACAAGAGTACAAGCTATTTTTTCTTCTTATACTCATTGGAAACATACTAGCAGGTGCACATGTTCTCAAATTCTTTTTCTTGGTTATCTGCAAATATAATTAATTGTTAAATATAATCTAATATCTATAGTTTACTTATATTATAGCTTATCTAATACTAGTTTACTAAATCTTTGATATCATGGTTCATGTTGCATCTTTCCCAAGCTTAATATAGTTCTAAAGTTGATTCAAGTTATGCATCATAAATTGAACAAAGATTGGAGTAATGCAAAAACTCTAGATGAGGTGAACTGATATACCCCGCTAAAAAGTTTTTGAGAATAGCCTTAATTGTTTTTTTGTATAATTTTGGATATTTTGCAAGAGCCCATGTTCATTTGATTCTTGATTCTTCATGTAATTGATGTAATATTGCTAGTCCTATTAACAAATGTGCTTATGTATTGTAGTAACTAGTAAGTACTAATTCTGCAAATGGTTTTCCAAAGCAATAATAAGACTAACATTATGATTATGTAATCATTGTTTAATCTATTTCTTTCACTTCTCTTGGGTTTTATCTTTCTTAGTACTTTTAGAAATATAAATTATTTGACGATTTGTTTGTTGTTGTAGAGTCCATAGTCAGCCCATAGTGTTCAAGATCAATATGTGAATTTTCCAACGCCAATGTGACCTTCAGGCATAGGGGTAGTGCAAACACCATACCCAAAGGTATAATTTCTTTTTGTGGGATGGTATCCTGTGATATAGCCTCTCAACCAGATTATTTAACAAGACAAACAAATTTCACAATTTGTCATGGGATTCAAATTTACCTGACTTTTCATCATAAGGGATTTTGTATTCATTATTTAAAAGCTCTTCAAGGATTTTAGGTAATCACACAACACTTTGTATGGTTAAAGTAGATTTAGATTCCTAGAAAATTACATGAATTGCAACTTTTACCTATTGTGTAAATTATATCTTTGCAAAAGTATTGTATTCAAGAAGTTGATCCAGCTCTATGTAAATTCAGATCTCTTATTTAGGTTCCCATGAGTATTACGGATTAGCACCTTGGACATTTGATTTTTAGCTATCTATTTTTGGTTTCTTTGATATATTTGGCAATTTTACCTATTTGATTCAGTGATAGATCACAGTAGATTCATAGTGATACCTTTGACATATACTTATTTATGAATACTAATTGCAGCAATTCCAACTATGTTTCAGACCAAATCATATATATAAGTGACCAAACACATAAAGGCACCTTTTTGTGGAGACAAATTGTAGCACAAAAGAATAAAAAGTAAGTTTTCTTAAATAATATGGTTCTATACACATCCTCAATTTTTTTAAATCTTCATAGGCAAATACATATCTTCCTAACATTTTTTGGCATTGTAAAGTGGAAAATTGGACCCAAGTGACTCCCCACCTAGGAGAGAGAAAGGAAGTCAATAGGATGATTTTCACTTGGAAGATACTTTACATTCAAAAGAGGGGCTTGAATCCACTAGATCCAAATCCAAAGAAAATAAGGATGTGAATGTGATTTGCCCTCTTTTGTAAATAGATACGTTGACTTGTTGACTATGTAGAAAAGAGAGATAAAATGGATGAAATGAGGAGCTACCGGTTTGGGATTGCACTGTAACATCAGATTTGAGATATTTAGACTAATACGGATTTGCCCTGCAAATTTGGAGAAAATTCATCGGGACAGTGTTGAAAGTGCACATGGTCCTCCGAAAAATCCGCGTGCCGAAAAGGGTTTTTTTGCCTCTGTAAATCAAGTCCAAACCTAAAATTACAGTTGGGCACCTGCAAACTACATGCTTGCAAATGAATGTTGCAATGTTCCTTCAATGGATGAATGAAGAAGACACATGAAGAACTTGATAGATTCTTGAAGACTTGAATGCTTGATGCTTGAGTATGTCTTATGTATCTCGCCTATCATATATTTCATTTATATCGAATGAGGTAATTGAATCACCTTTTATACATGCCTAAGAGGATTCATTTTCATCCATCGAAGGCCAACAAAGAAAGATTTAAATCCTCAAAGAGGAAATCATATTTAAGGGCTAGATAGACCCATCTTAGGGCCACCCTAACAGGGAGGACAGGGGTGCCATACCCCTATCCTAGGGGGACAAAGGTGCCACACCCTTGTCCTACCCTATCTTGGGGCCTAGACAGGGTCTTGAGGTAGCATAAGGGTCACAATAGGAAGAGACTCATGATGAAAGTGCAAAAAGATGTCTCAGTCAAGTAGAGAGATGCAGTCACATAGGTGAGGACCTAAAATGTGGTTGAAATTGTGGGAGTTGCAATTTTATGATGCTACATTTTGCCCCCACTTTAGTAGGAGTATGGCTTACGCCAATATTGACGGTAAAGTAGAAGAAAGAGAGGGAGATGAAGATGAGAGACATAGAGCAATATCACAAGGAGTATAAGACATCACTAATATTGAGGGAAAAAAGCCCCTAATCTTAGGATCTTAACTCACTCAAACATATGCAAGAGCACACAAAACAAAAGGAACAAGACAAACAAAACAAGACAAAGCACAAAAGACACATGACAAAGACAAAACACACAAGAACACACATCAACTAGCCAAAGAGACCTCGATACAAATGTCTCAAACAACTAATTGAAACACAAAGACCAATGCCATCACATCAACACCAGTAATCACATAAAAGAGAAAAGATAACATCATCCATGAACCGTCAATAGTGAAACTATGGGTTCATGAGAAGAAAGATGAACAAGAGGACACCATGGACATCTCACCCCTAGAATTAGGTGATCCACGAAGAAAAAGGACATGGAAAACTATCCCCTAGTCTTTCTAGGTGATCCATGTAAGGGAGGAAGGTGAAAACGCTATTAGTTCCACCCAACCTCATGCGCATGTGTGCTAGTGAGGTTCAAAATACCTCATAGGAGTCTATGCTCGAGTATGCTACAACCCGTATAAGATGTATAATACAAATGTTAGGAAAGGCTTGACCTCTCTCTCTAAGAGACCGTGCTCTGGTTCCAAGAATAATCACCCTACATAAGAGAAAAGAAGTGGTGACATCTCACTTTAAGAGGTTGTGCTCTCGTTTTGAGAATGACCCACTATTCAAGGGAAAAGCATCAACATCTTGCTCTATGAGGCTACCCTCTGGTTCTAAGAATGTCCCATTGCACAAGGGAAAAGCGGTGACATCTCACTCTGAGAGGGTACCCTCTAGTTCCGAGAATGTCCCATTGTACAAGGGAAAAGTGGTGACATCTCGCTCTAAGAGGCTACCCTTTGGTTCCGAGAATGTCCCACTGTACAAAGGAAAAGCGGTGACATCTCAATCTAAGAGGCTACCCTTTGGTTCTAAGAATGTCCCACTGTATAAGGGAAACAATGCACAAGAGAAATATAATACAAAAAGAGCAGTGTGGGTGCCCCCCCTTAAGATGTCAACATTGTTCAATGTTGATATCTTAAGGAAAGTAGAACAAGGATACCTTACTTTGACACAAAGAAGATATCCATCATGCAAAAATTCCATACATCCAAGCAAGAGAGGGTATATTATTCAAGCAAGGACAAGATAGTTGAAAAGAGATATCTTGCTACATGTGTAAAGGAGATCCTTGGAAGAGAATAGATCTTTGTTCAAAAGACATCTAGCCCCCAAGAGGAGTTGTCTTAGACAAATATAACATCCTCTAGAATGAAGCAGTGAATAGAACAAGAATTCAAGCCTTCATCCTATTGCTAGGTGAAAGGGATTCTTGGCAAAGGATGACTCAATTTTATCCCAATGGGGATGGTTAAATTTATTATAAATGTACATTACCAAGTGTAAAAGAGATTGTAGTCAAGGACTTACACCTCTTTTATAGGAAAGACCCCTTGAGAAAGCAATAAAAATTTCACACAAGGAATGACATCAAGTAATAAAACTCAAACCATCCACAACATAGGAAAGAGTGGATCCTTTAAAAGAGAGAGAGAAATATCATTGCCCCCCAAGTGTAGGAACAATGAGAAGAGCTTACACAATCTTCTAGAGAGAGATTAAACATAAGGAAATGCACAATGAACTTACATGAACATATGCAAGAAAAGATTAGTATTGTAGACACCCAAAAATGGTCAATGCTTGCGAGGTCATACTTTAACATTTTGCGCATTGCCTCATTTTAGGTTTTTGCGTCGCATTAACATTTCTCCTATGTCATGCACTTGGTCTTTATCATTTGTGAACATCGAGTCATTCTTCTACATTCTTCAATCATCTCATCCTCGAATTTGGTCTTGTCGACAACATTATCTAGTCATGATTTTGATCGATTTTATCTTATTGCATCAATGAGCATGCTTATTTGTCATCATTTTGGACATCGTCAATCCTAATTAGGGTTTTGTCCTCCTAGAAATCTTATCAATCTTATCATCAATCTCATCATTTTGGACATCGTCAATCCTAATTAGGGTTTTGTCCTCTTATCGATCCTGTCAATCTTACGATCAATTTGTCATCAATCGTTGTCCTCTTATCAATCTTGTCGATTTATCATCAATCCTTCAATCTTGTCGTTTTACGATCAATTTGTCATTGATCGTGGTCATGTCTAATCTTGTCATCTTGCAATCTATTTTGTCAATTTTGTCATTTTGCAATCAATTTTGCTATCGATCATTGTTTGTCTCAATTATGTCAAGTTGGATCAATTTGTCATTGTTCCTTGTCAATTGGCGCATCTATCAATCAAATCATTCTATCGCATTGGTCCTTTATCAATTCAAAATCATGACATTAATTATCTTTAATCAAGACCTAATTGTCATTTTGCATTTCTAATTCATCTTCTAGGGTTTTATGATTTAGTCATTTAACCTAATTTTGCCATTTCTTCCTCTAGGATTACTAAATTACTTGTTAATCCTAAGTCTTCTTATTACAATTAAATCTTTATTTAATTGGCTAATTATTCTTCTTTGTGAATTGATTAATAAATGAAAAATTATTAATTAATTCACTAATTCCTAAATCCTATTTTTCATCAATTTCTAATTCCAATTTCCTAATTTTCATCAATTTCAATTTTCTAATTTCTCAAATTTCTAATTTCTTTTCCCTCCTATTTCATCTCCTAATTCTATGGGAATGACATTTCAATTTGTCATAAATTGTCATAATTGACAATCAATCAATTTTGACATAGAATGTGTCATAATTTGTCATCAAATTGTCAATCAATCAAATTGTGCATGGAAAGTGCATAATTTGTCATAATTTGTCATATTGATTTGCAATTTCTATTTGAATTGCATCATGCCAATTTTGTGATTTCTCCAATTTCTCTATAAATTGGATAATTTTTCTTCAATCACCCCCTTCAATTACTTCTTGAAATCCGAATTGCTGTCAAACTATCAAATTTTAGTTCTAGTACTCTTGAGCTTTTTGCTTTCAATTGTGAGAGCACTCGTAGGTGAGATCCACAAACCCATTGAAGAGGAAAGAACAACAATGGAGCCGCATGGAAGGAGTATTCAATCTTGAATCTGGTTTGCATAATGTTTTCTTTTGAATGCTTCATTTTTCATACCTCTATTGAATGTGCTTTAGAATTAGGTTCATTTGCATTGAGTTTTCTTATGATTAAGTTATCATGTCTTGCGTTTTGATTGATCTACTTATGTTTTGATGATTCCTAATTTCTACCCCACAAGTATATGCAAAATAAACATCTCAAGAAGTGGTAATATTCTAAGAGAGGAAAGAAAGAGCATCACATATTTCCCCAAGAGGGATTAGTCATAAGAACATACCATTGTAAGAAATGATAATCACATATGAAAAATGTAGCCTCTAAAGGAAATAATGATATAGAAAGAAAGATAAAGGAGTGAAATCCTTGTCCCCCAAGTGAGAAGAACAAGGAGAAACGTTACACATCTTCTAATGGTGATTATTTTCAAGTGATATGCCTTCCTAGTGGAACAAACCCTCTCAAGGAAGGATCATGTACTTCACAGGAGATCATTCCATGCTAGGGGTATATCATACTTGTAAATAATCGAAACCATAGAAGAGGTAAGTTTTCAATAGAATGAGGGCAAGAGAAAAAGTGTATTACTTGTTAAAGATGCTCCTCTTCAAACAAAGATGAAAAACCAAAGAATAATTATATGCTCATATAATAATAAATCTGTGCAAGAAAGGAGATCTAATAATGAATAAAGCACAAAGATAAATTAATGGGAAGAAGAAGGAAGAGTGGGCCTCATGTTGGTACTCCAAAGTATTTAAAATTGAAACAATACCACAAATAATAAAGAGCCCCCAATTAAGTTGGCTAGTTATGTCATAAGGTGAAGAGAAACATGAAAAGAAAAGAAGTGCTAAGGCACTATGTTCATATCAAGGAAGAAGGCTAGATCTATTGTAAGAGAAATTCGTGCATAATCATATTTTTTTTGAACAAATTTCTTAAATGCATGGAATTTCCCAAGAGAATGTGAATATGAATCATGAAAAATGCAATATTCCTCACCTTTCACTTGCTTAAGATTCTTGTTTTTGGTTTTAGGAGGAAATCAAATAGTCTTATCATATTTCAATCTCCAATAGATTCTTAAAGCTAGTCTTTCAGGATGATAAATATGTTTTAATTCATTTTCTTGACATGGAGGAGAAAAAATATTAGAAGAAGAAGGATTATTATCCACGATTCTAATTTTGCCGTTGTTTATGCCATCTTGAATATATTTTTGAAAATCAAGTCAATCTTCAGCATTGCGATCATGGGTTTGATGAAATGAGCAAAAAAGACAATTTTAAGAAGAATCATTCTTGTGGGCTCTTTTAATTTGTTGCCTTTGAAGATAGTTCTTAAAGTTTTCAAGCCTATGGATTTCATCCTTAGAGAGAGGAGCATCGCCTCCTAGGCCTTTTGTAGTAGCTTGCGCAGGAGGGTTTATAGGGACATTAATTCCTCGCTCAAATTTCCCAATTCCTTGTCCTCTAAAACCTTGCTTTTTTATTATATGAAACCCACGACTATAAGAATGTTGCAAATGGAAAGTTGGGGGGATAGAATCATGAATTTATTTTAAATCTAATTTGTAAGGGGGAATAAAAGGATTTGTAGATGAAGAAGGAATATCATGTGAAAGGATAATATTATTTCCTTTGTCATTCCTATCCTTTTTGGGAGATTTGGGATGAACATCTTCATCATCTAAAGGTTCATCTTTACTAATTTCTATGTGAGGGGAAAGATCATGAATGAAATGCATAACATCATCCTCTCTATATATATTTTGATGTTGAAGATAGGTCCTAGGAGAATAAGGAGGGTCTAAAGATGTAAGAATGTTAATATTTTGATTTTGCCCACCTTGCTCAAGGGTATGTGTATGAGAAGAAGATGGGCCAATATTACTTTCCAATGATTGCTCTTTTTAAAAAGGATCATTGGTTGATATAATATCTCTCATCTTATTCACACAACACTAGAGAGTTTTTTAGTGGCGAATCTTCGCCAATTGGCAAATTCCGCATTTTTATTTTTGAAGAAATGGCAAATAGTCTGGGGCAACATAGTGGTCAAATTGCCTAGAATTTTGGGGTTAATAGTATACTGTATTTTGGCTTCACCATTGACCACACACCATTCGATGTGCATGCCCATAATATTCTCCTAGAATCACTCGGACGTGGGTATTAGATCACATTTGTTATTCACCAAAAATAGTAAAATGAGCACATACCCAGGACCTAATTCATCAATGGTAAATTAAATGTTCATTGCACGCATCAGCCAAATTCTCCAATATCAATTAAAACATTATAAGCATTCGAGGACCCATTTCGTCCTACTTAAATCAAGATGCATTTTGAAACACCCACGCAATTCACTGAAAATGCAATCATGGATTGATATAAATACACTCTTTCTTATAATTTGTTTGTATCTGATTAATAAATTTAGGATCTCTCGATTCACATTCCACAATTTGAGTTGGAACGTCAAAGTTCATTGTAGGGCGGAGGGCCAAAGTTAAAATCCTGCAACACAGGCCCAAGCATTCCTGATTCCTCATTCGGAGAATTGAGAAGGCATAGAGGTAAGTAATCATTTCTTCATACTTGATAGTATTATTTTTAACTTTTAATTCATAGTGAGAGGTCAAGACTCAATATGTCACAGTCAGACATGGGTGAGACTCCTCAGGGTGGTGAAGGGATTGAGATGTCAGACAAGGGTGAGACTGAGACTCCTCAAGGTGGTGAAGGGATTGGGAGGCCATCAAAACACCCAAAACTTAAACTTAAAGATACTACCATAAAGTCTTTCTTTGGAATTGGCAAAGTTTCCAGTCCATCAACTTCTGCAGTTGTAGAAGCCATTCACAGTAGCTCACCACCACCACAAGGTGGGGTTGTCATTGATTTAAATGCATCAAATGAGGATGAAAATATCGACACAGTAGAAGATGTTCTAAGGGATACACACAATGAGATAATTCACTCGGATGCAAATGCTAGTATTGAAGATGATGTTGGTAGGAAGAAAAGAAAAAGGAAAGTAAAACTAGGGCGAGAGTGGGAGATGACAAGGAGTTTTAAGATTGATTGGGTAGAAAAGTACCCATTCATTGAACCAGTCCCAAACAATGATGAACAACCAATAGAATGCAGGTGTAAGATTTGTAGTTGGAAAACTAAAAGAGAGAAGAAGATGTAGCTAAAGCTTGACACCATAGAAAATCATAGTGGAAAGGTTTATGAAAAATGGATCATAGACAGATAGGAAACACTAGTAGTAAGATGGAAATCAAAGGAAGAATGTCTTCATGTTAAGTATGTTGCAGAATATGAAGAGAACAACCACAAAATGACACTGATTGCTAATAGTCGATTTATAAATACAATCAAGACTGGGCTTGAACATGCAGCGAAAGATGCAAACCTTTCAAAGACTGTTCAGATGAGTGTTATTTTTCATATTCTGTTGAGAGGGCGTCCTATGAAAGATTTCCTAGAATATAATAATTTATTATCTTTTTTGAATGTTCCTCACTATCCTATGTCACAATGGTCAATAAACGCTGGATGGGAAATGGAAAACTGTCTTGTTGAGGTGGAAAAGAAAAATTTACAAGAGAGTGTAAAAGAGTCAAATTTCATTTCATTATCCATAGATGAAGTTACTATGGTAGATAACATTGCTTGGGTTTGTATACATGTGTATACCATAAAGGAACATGTCTGCCGAGCTCATCTACTCTATGTTCATAAAATGAGGGGCAATTCAACAACAAAAACTTTATATTTGGAACTTAAGAAAGATTTGAATGAAATTGCTGGTATGGATGACTTGACAATTGCCAACAAGTTCGTGTGTGTTGGAGTTGATGGAGCTGCAGTAATGCAAGGTCAAAGGACCGATCTTTGCGCAAGATTACAAACTAGTATTGCACCATACATTCTTGGCATTCACTGCATGGCCCATCAAATGAATTTAGCATATATAATTGTAATCAATTTTCCTACAGTGTCAAAAGTTGAAGATTTGGTCCACGAGCTCCACTCATACTTCTGCCAAAGTCCTAAACATTTTGCAGAATTTCAGATTTTTGGTGAGGAAGAAATAGTAGGAAAAAAGATTCTCCGGGATGTTGAGACCAGATGGATCTCCTTGCATTGACCAGCAGAACGAGTTCTAACAGAATATCTATCCTTGATCGAACTTATGTATGAGCAATGCCTCACAGTAGACAAAGCTCCTGATCTCTTACATAAGTTAAGTGATATAGAGACTCTGTTAACTTTAGGTAGTCTTCTCCCCATGCTGGATTCAATGAACAAACTTGTTAAGAAAGCCCAAGACAAAACAATGTATATCAATGAGTATAGCACTCTACATAAAATGACATGCTTGAGCCTAGATGGTCTATATTCATATCTAACAGGACAAATAATTACAGATTTGAATTATGCTGAAATTTTTTTGCATTTCAATACAAAAAATGAGTTATGTGTCTTTGTAAGAGGATTTCAGATACCAATGCACCAATCTAAGAAGGGCAAGCGAGGCAAAGCACTACTAGTTAAAAAGGAAGATTTTGACAAGATTGTTAAATCTGTTAGTGATAATTTGAAGTCTATTGCATATGAACTTTCAACTGAGATTCGTGAAAGATTCCCTCGAGAAGAAATACTTGAAGCCATGGGTTGTGTGTATCCTCAATTTTGGCATTTAATTGGAGATAATCCAAATGATGCAAAGGTGTTTCATAAAAAAATAGAGGAATTGATATTGACATTTTCAAAAGATGCATATTACAATGGATAGCCGATAGAGGGAATTTTAAATTTAGGTCATCTTAAAAAACAATATAAACACTTTGCATTGACTATGAAACAACAGCTGATTGACTTGGAGAACCCATTTGAACTTGGATCAATCACAAGACTTTGGAAAATGATAGATCAAAGCGAAGTATTGTGTATTGCAATGCCAAAATATTTACATCAAAACTTGCTAATTTATGTCAAACAATGATATTGGGGTCGGTGGAAGATGAGAGAGTTTTCAGTGCATTAGGGCTTTTGAAATCAAAGATCAAAAACAAATTAGACAAAAATTTGGAAACTTGATTGAGGTTGTTTGTAACTCAGTATAATGTTAGAGATTTTCCATATGATAGGGCACTAGGAATCAAGAATTCTATGCATGAAAGATGAGGGTTGTGCAACACTTTAAAAGCTAGTGGTCCTGCTGCTAGTGCTAGTGCTGAGACAAATGATGATTTTACAATACTATAGTTGTCATTGATGATTTTTGATATTGTATTCCTTGAATTTGTCAATCAGAATGGATACTTATTTCATATTTTTAATTGTGAATTTGAATTATTAGTAAACAATTAGAATTTATTTTCTGAATTATTAGTAAACAATTGAATTATTAGTAAATTGGTTCCACATTATGTTGAACATGAAATGCAACAATTTGTGTCACAAGATCCATAAAATTATTCATATTGCATAACTGTTAGAACCTTTCTACTGTTCTACATTAAATGTTTAACATGATGTTCATGGCGATTAAGGTATTGTGTTTGTTTTTTGTCTTAGTTGGCTAGTAAACCGAAGTTGTTGTGTGTTGAAATCTGAGTTGTCCTCTCTTTATTTGTTCATGTCAATGTCAAGTGTGGTCAAATGGTTGGTCAGACAATTAGACATGTTTAATGTTTCATCTCTAACTCGCAAATAAAATTCATGTTTAACAATTTAAGTGGTGAGTTAGCAAGTGTTGGTTTGGGTTTAAATCGTGAGGTCTCTAGTTTTTTGGGTGCTAACATTTTTTGTTAGCAAGCTAGAGATTGTTAATGAAATTGCTTTGGTCATGAGGTCTCGAACTGGTTTGATGCCATGCATTATAGCCGCAAGAGTTAGCGAGTAAGTCATTAACATAAAACATCAATTTTTGTTGGTACTCCCTAGGTTGCTGCAGTCAAGAGATAAATAGTTTTGATATTTTATGGTTATCGCTAGCTTGCAGGTTCTTTATCATCAAGTCAATTTAAGTCACGAGCTTGCAAGTACTAGGAGATTTTAGTTGTCTCTACCTTGCAAGATGTTTTGCACTTGACCATTTTATGTTGCGAGGTTGCGATTGGGTTTGATTTTATGTTATCGCAAGGTCGTGCGGCGTTCGCATTTAATTCATTTTAATTTGCGATCATGCGATGTGGTTGTTATCGCAGCTTAGTTTGTTTCATCACTTGCTCACAGGTTTTGAAGTTGTTTAGCATTTTATGTTGTGATCTGGCGACAGGTAAGTTTTGGTCATATTTTGTGGTCATCACATGCTCGCGAGTTTGTAAGTCTTAAGTCAAAAAGTGTTGCAAGCATGCGATGGCATTTAAGTGTCTTGTTGTCATGGGATCGCAAGGGTTTAAGTCAAATTAAGTTTCAAGTTGTGAGTTTGAAATGAAATAAGTTGTTTTTTTAGATTTGCAGTGGTCGCCAGCTCGTAGGTAAAGAAAGAATATTACAAATATTGTTGCAAGGTTGCGACTGAAGGGCTTGATGAAGATCAACAACTATTGGTCACTCATGAGATTCTTTGAGGATTCATAAAAGGGGTTGCGAGCTTGCAGTTAAGAAGATGTGGTAGCATTGTTGCTAACTTGTCGGTTACTTTCCAAATTGTTATAACCAATTCCGAGTGTGCGATTAAAGATGGGGATTGACATGTGGACTTGTTTGTCGAGTTCTGTAAAAGTTTTGAATGGAAATTGCAATCAAATAGAAGGGCATGAATTCAAATTTTGCTCGAGTACTTCAGCTTTGAATTAATGCCACAGTAGCTATTTCATGCAAGTGTGGCAATTAATGAGACTTGAGAGAAGTGACGGTGCCCAAATACCATAAATTGCATAATCGAGCCGAGATTTTGTATAATTGCATTAATGCATTCTATCTTCGAGGTAATCCAGTGAATTGATCTCTACAACAACATTGGAGAATTCAGAGTGTTGGGTGTGGGAAAATTTCAGAAAATTGCTTAAGTTTTTCTCTTGCAGCTAAAATGACCAAGGCGATGAGTGGAACTGGATCCCAAGGCCACTGAGGAAAAGAAGGATAAGAAATACAAAGAAGAATTTGTAGATTTGTTGCAAGGAACTTCCGTTGCTTTGAATACAAATGATTTGACATGGAAAGATTTATGGAGCCAATGCAAAAACCCGACCATGCTTCATATGACTGGTTCTGCTCTGTTTCATTATTTCTGGAAAAATAGGGTTTGTTACAAGCTAGGGTTGTCGTTGCACCAAAAGATCAACCTCTTAATGCCCGATACAATCACTAGACTTGTAGAATCCATAGGAGGCTGTTAAACCATGTCATGAATCCCCACAAGGGATGCTAGTCCACTGCCAACAATCCCCCTTCCAGCGTCACTCGTCGTGGCCTGCATGATTCGAACCTATGACCAGGCTCTAATAACACTTGTTACAAGCTAAGGTTACCGTTACACCAAAAGATCGCCCTCAATGCTCAATAAAACCACTAGACTTATAGAATCCACAGGAGGCTATTAAACCATGTCACGAATCCCCGCGAGGGATGTTGGCCCACTGCCAATAGAGTTAAGGGTGTCCTAATGTCAAACCCTTGGGATTTAAATATGGAAAAGTTAATTGTGCTAGATGTGTATGTTGATGTGGATTTGATCAAAGAGTTGGCCAAACGCTATTGCCTAATATCTAGGGTAATCAAAAGAAAAAACTAGTTTGCTCTAGTTTCAATTAACAGAGCTAGCTTTGTTGAAGCTTTCCAGATTACTTGTGCTGCATGTACAAATATAGATTTGGAGCGGATTATAGAGGATTATGACAAATAAAAAGTTGTTATCAAGAAGCATGCAATGCCCAGATTAATGCCTAGGGTGAATAGGAAACCGATTATAATTCTAGATAGTATCGAACCACCATTTGACATCACACCTTTCCGCCATTATACGCATTGTACAATCTATGGATTATGCAGAGTGTTGGATTTTGATGGAGATTCAACAGTGTTAGCTGAATTACTGATGATGGATATGGACATTCAACACCCCGATGTTAACAAAGATTATGATTATGTGGGCTATGTGGTTGAACACATTCATAATACTCTAGTTGAAATTCAGAGTGGTGCACCCAACCCTACATTCAAGCATTATTCATTGCTGATAAATTTAATCTTTTTCTACAATGTTGAGTTCATGGATAAAGAATTGGAGCTTTTCAAAGAAGAATTAGGTGTCTTAATGCCAATACAAAGATGGACCTAGGTTTGGGACAATAGTTTTCCCCATTCTTCTTTCCTTTTCTTTGAAAATTGGATTGTTTTGCCAATTATGGAAATGCTAGAAATAAATAGGGAATGATTATCAATTAATGTTAGGAGAGTTTTGAGACCTTACTAGTATGTTCGAAACTGGTCTATTTCACATAATTGGGGGGACTTTTTCTCTTTTGATAACTTTACGGTGAACAGAATCTATGGATGTCCTCAGCCTCCCCATATTTTACCAAAATTTGTTCCAATTAGGATTGCTTTTATGGAGTTCATTTGGCAATTGACCCTAGTTGAAAAAGAATACCTTGACAATCATAGGAAGGGTTCTCTTCTTCCTAGGCTTTGGGTTGTGTCTGATTTTACCATTGGTAGGAGTTCCTTTGATGAAGTAAACAATTTCCTTAAACAGTATAGGTTGGTTAATGTTGTGTCTAGATTTTGTGATCTTGAACAATTTATTAAATGTGCATTGCAAAAAATGACACCTTGGGCGACAATAAAGGACCATGAACCATTGGATGATGAAGATGTGGGTATAAATTTGCTAAGAAAAGAAGAAGTACAAGAAAGGAGAAGAAAATGGAAAAATTTGATGAGATTTGAAGCATAATTGAAGGTTGTTGACCCTAGTTTCTCAGGTTTTTGCCCTGATAACCCATACCTAGAGAGGATTAACAGAATGTTGATTTTATATGAAACTCTGATGGAACAAATGCCTCAAATTCCAAAAGTGGTTGCTCAACAGCAAGACGCCCAAGATGGACATTCTTCATATGGAAAGAGGCCACTTAGTGTGTCTCCTAATGATGTAGAGAGTGGAGACAAAGTTCAATCTACTCGAGTGCCACCTGCAAAGAAACAAAAACCCAAAGAGGTCAGTACAATTGTCAGGAGAGACCCTGCTAGAGCAATTGTTACAGAACAAGGACACTACTTTCATCAAATAAGGACACATCTCAGAGAAGGAGGGTAGAATGAAGAACAGGGAGAAATAAACAAAGCCCTTGCTCAAGGCTTTGATGAGCATGTGATGTTGTCAAATGAGTTCATGAAAGATGATGACTTTATTAAGTCAGATGAATTTAAAATTTTTTTGACAAGGTTGAAACAAAATCAATTAAGACAAAATTTAATCATAGAGGAAGGAAATGTAGAAAAGAAAGAGGAGATCATCAAGGCACTGCAACAATATGATTCTGATAGGGAGCAAATATCTGTAGAATAGGCAAGACAATTGATTAAGAGTACTGGTATGATTATGATGCCTGACTAGGATATCCAATCTATTTTTATTATTGATCAGATTAGGAAGCAAGAGGACCTAATGTTTAAAACTGAATTTGAAATTGGAGATGTAAGAAGAGGATCAAGATTTAATCCTAAGTCAAAGACACTTGCTGCTTGGTCTTTGGCCCCTTCCACTCAAAAGCCTCACCTAAATATCCAAGTAGAAAAGAAAGCTAACAGAATGATCTGGAATTTGCAGAACACAACTAACACAGAGATTGCCTCATTTTTTACTCAAGTTTCTTTCATGGTTTTATCAAAACAGATGATTTGTCAAGAAGATACACAAAAACATATAGCCAATTGATTGCATTATCTAAAAAATATGAAGAGACAATAATGAAGAATGGCACTCTGGAGGAAGAGTTATTGGAGTTGAAAGAAAAAATTACAAATGAGACCCCTCCAATACAGATTACAGAACAAGTACAAGAAATACCAACTGATGTGACAACAAAAATGGAGGAATACACAGAGAAAATTGAAAATCTTGAAAATGAACAAAATGTCAAGGCTATCTCTATTGCATTAGGAATTCTAAAACATAGGATTAATGTCTTGAAAGGAAAATTGATGGTAGTGCATGATTTGCACATTTCTTTGAAAGAGGCAAGTAAAACATCCTCTGAGGTTGTCACTTTTCTTGGACCTTTGTTTAATGTTGGTCAGGAAGAAGCAGATTAATGGATAAGCTAGATACTACAATGATGTATAGTGATGAGTCCCCTCCCAAGATCAATGGCACTAAAGACATGGTGGAGGTAATCAATGTAGCTTATGCATTTTTCATAGGGAAGGATGTGCTTATAAATGAAAAATTGCAAACATTTGGGGAAGGTTATAGTAAATTAGTGCCTTCAATTTATGGTAGTAATGGAGATTTGAAATCAGTTTCTGATTGGACCAGTGAATTTGATTTGATTCTGGAGGAAGAAGAAATAATCAAGCATATAGATGAACAGGTTGATGTTGATTTTCTTAACGATATGCTTGATTCACTATTCAAGGTTGAGGTTGACCATGCAAATTTTATTGTTAAGGCCAGGGCAGTTAAAGATGCCAGATGGATAGATTCAGTTGCAAAGTTGGAAGAGGTAAAGGCATTTAGTTGACCAACAGACAAAGAGGTGGACAGGTGGCAAGCCATGCTAAAGCAAAAGAAGAAATGTCAGGTTGCTACCCAAGATTCCTCACAGTAATTCTAAGCTTGTTGAATCCTCATCTTATAAAAGGATTCCAAGATTAATTTGAGAGGGATGGCCATTTTTTCTTTTTGATCAGTAGAGAGGGATGGCCAGTTGGCCACTTTTATTGATTTTGAAAACTGTGATATAGTTATAATAGTTCAATTGTTCAAGAATTTGATAAGTGCATAACTGAATCACATTTTGAATTTACTTTCTGATATCATTATGAATATAATATCAATATCATTTTCTATTTGAGATCTTCACATAATTGTCTTTGTGCTAAATTTATGTTTTCACTATGAATTGAATGGTCAAGGGTTTTTCATTTTACGTATGAATTTGGGTTATGTATGTAATGGCATATTCATTCCTATTTATCTATAAATGAATCTTATTGAAGTTTATTATCAGGCTGTCTTTCAATTGTAAGTGACTATATGCCCTAGGATAAGGCATTGGTCTGTTGTCTTGATGTTGACTTGGTGAAGTGACCTTCCTATTATAATAGTTGATTCATTTTGGCTGAATATGTTTTCTTGTTTGCCTTTGATTATGAAATTGTGATTTTTATATAACATCTATCATGGAATTGGATCCTCAAAAGACATTCCCTTTAATTGAGTTGCATGCATGTTTTACTAATTATGTTGTATTCCTATCTATTGTGGTGTTTGATACTTTCATTCTTAATACTCTTATGATTTTATATGCTATGGATGTTTATGTAATATATATGGAGGTTTTCTATGACTATCAGGTACATGCTTTCCCTCCTCCATAAAGTTGTCATTTAGTCATACCTATAATCTACCCACCAATTACAATTAGGTGAATCCTTAATATGATTCCAGACTAATAGAAATTTTGCATTCCTTGGCATAATAGGAAGAATTAAATGAAAAATTACATACACCATAACAATGAAACAAATGAAAAAAGTTAAAATTCATGATTCTGATCATTTGAAAGAGATAGAATTATACACTGGAGAGAAATAGATCATAATTTAATTTGTATTGAATAAAATTACTACTTTTGTCGACCGTCACAAAATAAATTTATATATAACTCCTTCAAGAACCTACACAAAGCTTGACACTAAATGCTTTTCATTTTCTCTGTAAATGACTATACAACTTGCTCCCTTCACCTAGAGTCTAGAATCACTACTGGAACCAAAAAAGGAACCCCAATGACTATACAACTTGTAAAACCGCTTGAGCCATGCCATTATCACCCTAATACCTTCAGATGGAATGTGAGATGTTACATTTTGTCCAACAGGTCATTTCCAAATAGAAGAGGAAGCCTTCATGCCTAGGAACAGAGAAAATGGAAAGAGGAGCTCGAGCTTTGATGCCCATGACCAGGGAAAGTGGAAAGAGGAGCTTTAAGGTAAATGTAATATGTTGGGGAGGGGTTGCAACTTCCATGTCGTCACAAAGATGATTGGCTACCACTCCCCACCCAAACAAATCCTTCTTTCATTCCTCTACGGGCTCCTTCTTCAAACCCCCTTCCATCCTATGGCAGAGTAGAAGCAGAGGATGTGTCATGCTTGGCTTTTCCTTATAAGAAAAGGCTTTCACACCCCCTCTAACAATCCTTCTCACTTTCACAACCCCTCTGACAATAAACAAACTCACGTAGGAGAAAACAAAAAAACACCCATCTGGTATCATAGAGAACACAACAACTCCGTGCACGATCCTGCTCAAGCATCATCTTCCTTCCTGAGGAAAAAACCACTCTAAGAAAATGAAAAAGGTGTCTTTTCTCTTCTACCAATAAAGTCACCACTCCATTGTATTTATAACATTTTAGCACTTCATTTGGTGATACTCATTCACATGAAAAATCATCATTTTGGTGTTTTTCAACATGACTGTAGACTCTAGAATTCATGCCTATCAAATCCACTGCATCCTTCTAAGGCTCATCTATTGTGAATGATTTTGTTCTGATTTTATTCCTCCTTGATTGGACAAATTCTGCTTTAGAATCCCTAACAATAAGCAACCTAAGCTCTGATTTCTTAGAGAAATCCATGATCTCCCATCTCTAACTCAGAAGCTATCCAATCCTTTTATGCCTCTGAAACCATTGTCCTCGCTTGTCTAATCAACCTCGACTTAGGAGAAACCTTCAAACTAGTCCCTCAGGAATGAGTCAGCATCCAAGCCTTAAAAATTCCTCATCCATATTGTAGATGTATAAAAATGACCACATTCCTAAATGAATATTTAATGTTCATTTTATTCATTTCTCTATTTAGTTAAATCTAATTTAATTAAATTATCCACATTCCTCTATTTGATTAAAAAAATTATTCAATTTATTTATTTAAATTCACTTAAGCATTTCACATCATTTAATTGAATAAATCATTTTATTTAATTAAATACCTTCTCTCTACTTTTAATTAAATTTGCATTTAATTAAATAGTTCACCCCAAATAAATAAATCTAATTTATTTAATCCTCCACTTGCAACCATAATTGAAATAAAACAATTTATTTTAATTAAATTCTATTATCCCTCACCCACTTGCATTTTCCTACATCTCCCTCTTGCCTCCTAAACCCCCTTTCTAAATTCTTCTAGAACCTATCTAGTCCTAATCAATTAGCCTAAACCGTTTAATTATCCCCTTTCCCTAAATTTGAGGAGGTCACTTCTCAAATTTGGAGTAAAGTCTTCCAAAGGCATTAAATCCTTTATGCCTTCAACAAGCTAACTTGTTGAATACCCCCAAATTTGGAAGGACTCTTACAAATTTGTCCCCAAGTTTGTAATATCCAAGCTTTTATTACAAATTTGTCTCAATACACATGCTAGATTTTGAAATTGTAAAGTTGTTGATCAACTATTTTATTGATGTCAACCATTTACTTAGGATCCAGTTTGAGGTATAATTTTGTCTGATGGCATTTATAGTGATGTGAGAATTGCCTTCAAGGTGAATATTTTCAACTCCTATCTCCTTGCCCAACTCTAAAGCCCTTAGAGTTGCCCTAAATTCTGCCATATTATTTGTGGAAACACTAATTATTTTAGATCATTCTACTAACATAACTCCCTCTTCACTTTGAGCTACACAACCAATACCACTTGAGCCTGGATTGCCCTTAAAGGTACCATAGAAGTTTATTTTAATCCACCCAAGTTTAGGTGGCACCCAAACTAATTTTTGTTGAGTTTCAACGAAGTTATTTGAATCACCCCCAAGCAAAGGTGGGATAATTAGATCCTTTGATAGCTTGACCATTTTCCCATCCCAATTAGTGTAATAATTGCCTTTTAATGTTTTATTTTTTGCTACTGAATTTTCCAATTCCTCAATAAGTGCCTCCATCTTTATTATCAAGCAATCCCTAGGCATGGATTGATCTTTGAAAATTATTCGATTGCACTCCTTCCAGAGTTCCCATATAGATGAGAGGATTATTTACCATAGGTTACTAAACATCCCTTTTTCTTTTCATTTAGGGCACATACCAAACCAATCACTTAATTTGAGTGGGAAAGGGAATTGTAGATTGAGAATTGTGGTAAAGTGTTTCCAACAACCTTCTACACAAGGACATGAGAGTGAGATATGACCAACATATTCATCTTTACATTTGTAGAGTGGACATCTTCCAGGGCCAAGGATACCCAACTTGATAAACCTAACCTGTGTCAGAATTTTATTTTTATTATTTACTCGTATTATATTTGGCTTAGTTTATTTGTTTATTTAATGTCTAGTTATAATTGAAATGTCATATGCAAGAGTACAAAAATGAGATTATTATGCACTACCTAATTTTTGCATGCATATTCTCTTTCTCTTATTTTTTACTGGCCTTACTAGGTCCCCTTTGTTTATATTTTCTTCTAATATTATCAATGTCAACACCTAAAATTGTTTTATAATTAAATACATATTTATAATATATTTAATTATTTTATCCTAATGTCTTCTATTGATTAAAAAATAGTTTTACCCATTTAATTAATTATTATCCTTTTCTATTATTAATTAATTAATTAAATATTTTCTATCCCTTTCCTCTATTTAGTAAATAAATACTTCTATTTAATTAATTAATCCACTTACCTCTTTCCTTTTTTAATCCTATCCCTCTAGCTTATTCACATGTACCATAATCTAAATTTGTAGGCATGTGACAAGCGTTAATTGCCCCTTAGCTGCTCTTATCCACATGTGATGCAGGAGCATCCTTGTTTAACAACAATCTTGCAGATCAACTAGAAACATTTATTTTCTATTTTGTTTGCAGTTTCAGTTTTCCTTTCTATGTGTCCCGATTTTGGCTCATCGGATCTTGTGGAGTTGGATTCTACTTGAAGATATGATTATCTTTCTTTCTTTCAAACCACATATCTTTTGGATCACTTTCTGACAAGATATCTATACCAGTTTCCATGACAGTTTCTTGTTACCGGTTGTTCCTTTGTTACCAGTTGCCTAATACCTATTTTGGTGATCTACTGGAACCCATTTCAAAGCTTGCAGAGCCTTGGGTGTTGATCTCGATGTTTCTTGGCGTGTGGTCATCCTTCTACATTTTATCCTTTGGATTTTATGGTGGAATCTCTTGGTAGAGGCTAACCTGGTTCATTTTGCATGTTAGGTCTTGTTCTTCGGGTTTTGACATTGGATACAATGGATCACTAAGAAGGAGGTGAATCAGTGATTTAAACAATTTTTACTTAATCAATGCTATATCGGTTCAATATGAAATACACAAGATGCAGAATGGTTACCAAAGCAATGTAAACAATGTGTGTAGGACAAATAACCAAAGGATTAATACATCACACAAATGAAGATGCAACACATAACACTAGATATATGAGAAAAACCCAATGTGGGAAAGACCTTAGTGAAAATAGTTGCTAGAGATCTTCTGCTCCAATCCAACCTCACAATGAAAACATCTGATTACAAATTTTAGGGCACCAACCCAAGGAGCACCAACCCTTGATTAATGAGCACCAACTCAAAGGAGCACCAATCCATGCACAATTTATAGGTTACAACCTAAGGAGCTACAACCACTGCACTAAGCACCAACTCAGTGAAAACAATATTAAAACTTAGATCTACCAATGAGATCCTTGCTGCAAATAAAATTTTGCAACATTTTAAAGCCTTGCAGTATCGGTCTCTATCTTACCAGTCTATATCAACTCAACACACACTACAACTTATCCTTCTTGATGGTTCTAACTCTGCTTAATCTTATCTCCCTTTATTCTTTTGAATTCAAATCGCACTTGGTAACTCTCTATTAGGTATTGCTTCTTCCAATTTTTCACCTTTGCATTCTATGCTCACTCTGTTGGTTTGTTCCTTACACTGGTTTACCCTACTTCTCCTTATTGGTTCAATCTTCACTCATAAACACTTCAAGAATTTTTCTCTTTTTGCTTATGGACAATAATTTCACTCTCTTCTTTTCCCTTTTTCAACAGCACCTCTATCTATCTTAGGTCACCATATTTAAAGTCAATATTTACTACCAAAAACCAATTCAAATAGAGGGTGGCTAAGGTTTCCTTCTTTTGACCAAATCTACATCGAATCTGATCAGGTTTGCCTTGGATTACACACCTGCATTGGAGGAATAATCCATCACATGTTTTCGATCTATCCAAAATATATTTACCAAAAATAGCAAACCCGGTCATGATTTCCAGCCTTGAAATTTGTTGACTCATTTATGACCCAGTTATTTCCTTCTCGAGGTCCTCTTGCAATATAATTTCCTTGCTTTGATCTAGGCACCAAAAACTCCTTGATCTTTCTCTATCGTTCATTCTTCCTTGAGCCGTATCAATTTATTATCGACCCATGATTTTTAGGTGTTTCATTTAATGTCGACTAACTGCTCCAACAACCAAGTTGACGAAAACTTCACTAACCTCTGCATGCTTGCCACCTCAACTTCATGTGGCATCACATCAACATATACTCATCTTATCGACACAAGGTTGGTTTAAACCTAATCATTCATCAAACTCATACCGGTACAAGCCCTTACTGGTGAGACCTTCTCCTACTGCTAATCAGTAGTGTACACTACACTAATAGAACAACATCACCTCCGGTGGTTTGTGATCTCTTTGTCACTCTGCCTCTTTATCACAATCATTATCACAAGCAAACATCCAGCCTTTAAACCGGTTACAACTCGTCATACCAAGACACAACTTCATATCATCTCTTACCAATGATGTCACTGACAGTCTTAATACCTACTTGTCTTCCACCATACCAGTTGACATTAATGACAAATCAATGCCAACAATCTCCCCCTTTGGCATTGATGTCAATATTATCTTTTTCACTTTCCCAATTTCTCTCCCCTTTTGACAACAATGGCAAAGGGAACCTTAGTTTGACACCAATAATCTCTTCCTTGGCTACATCTAGTTAGAACACAATCTCCCCCTATTTCCATTCTTTATGATTCAAGAGTCTAAAGAGAGTAACAAAGATTGACTCCCCCTGAATCATACATCCTCCTATGCATTTAAGTGTTGCTGGATGGTGGGACAACTCCCATCTTTTGTGTTAAGTACTCAAATGAACCTAAAGGAAGTGGCTTGGTGAATATGTCAACAATATTCTCACCAGTTGGAACATATTCAACTATGACCTCTTTGTCTTCTACCTTCTCCCTCAAGAAGTGATACTTGATTGCAATGTGTTTTGTTCTTGAGTGCATGACTGGATTCTTGGAGATGTTGATTGCACTTGAGTTTTCACATTTAATTAGAATAGGATCCGGTATCTCCACCTATATATCTTTCAATGTCTAGTTCATCCATAGCACTTATGAGCAACATGTAGCAGCAACTATATATTCAGCCTCAGCAGTGGATAATGACACTGAGTCTTGCTTCTTGTTGTGCCATGATACTAACTGATCTCCTAAGTAGAAAGCACCTCCACTTGTACTTTTCTAGACATCAATACTTCCTGCCCAATCTGCATCAGTATAAGCCTGAAAAGAGAAGTCTTCTTTCTTTGGATACCACAAGCCATAGTTGATAGTTCCTTGCAGATACCTGAAGATTCTTTTGACTGCATTTAGGTGAGACAGCTTAGGAGAAGCTTGGAATCTTGCAACCATGCAAAATGCTTGAATAATATTCGGTCTAGATGTTGTTAAATATAATAGACTACCAATCATAGACCTATACAGTTTTTTCTCAAATTCCGGTGACTCATCTAGTTTGCTCAACTTAGAACCGATAACAATGGGAGTACTTACCAGTTTGTTGTCCTCCATTTGAAATTTCTTTAGCATGTCTTTCACATACTTGGTTTGGGAGATGAGAATTCCTTTATCCTACTATGAGATCTACAAACCAAGAAAATGGGACAACTCACCTCGCATAGACATCTCAAATTTTGTCTTCATCTAATCTACAGATTATTTGCACATGATGTCCTTGTCTTCACCAAAGATAATATCATCCACATATACAACCACTATAATCATGTGATCTCCATTTATCTTCACATACAAGTTGTTGTCTGCATTTCCTTTGTGGAATCCTTGCTCCTTCAAGTATTTATCCAACCAAGAATACCATCCTCTTGGAACCTGCTTCAAACCATACAAGGCTTTCTTCAATCAAAATACAAAACTCTCATCATCATGTAAAAGATAACCCTCTAGTTGTTCCATATATACCTCTTCTTCAAGGTTACCATTCAAAAAGGCAGATTTGACGTCCATTTGGTAAACTTGGTAACCTTTATAGGCAAAGAAAGCTACTACTTTATCATATCCACTTATTGTGGAGTGATAATTCCACCTTCGATGGGTGATCCACCTCACGTGGAATATTATATTGTTTCTCCTACCTACCCACACCTATTTCCTACCTACGCTTGTTTCTTATTGAGCCACATGTCATGCTTGTGTGCTCACATATCCCTAGCCTTGCCTATATAAGCAAGCTCATCTACATTGTATGTAATTTGATATTATTGATCATTTTCTATTGATGAGAATACAGTTTATTCTTGTCCTATATTGTGTCTCTATTTGGTACTTTTCATTGAGCTCTTGATCTTGGCAAAATCTCACATGGTATCAGAGCCATTGGGGCTTCATTGATTCATCTTAAAGAGGCATTATTGCGACATCAAGAGGCAGATCTAAGGAGAAGCATCTTTTGGAGGTGTCGTAGACCAGATCCGACCCTGCCATTGTGTCCAGAAGGCCGTTTCCATGAATTTCGGTTATAAAGTCGACCTATTTTGGTGAGAAATTTTTTTTTGCCAATTTTGCTAATATTGTATGAATTTCAAAAAAAATTTATTTTCCGAAAATAAAATTCGAAAAAAAAAATTTCCATCAAAAAAAATTAAATAAAAATCATCAAAAATTTTTGAAAAAATTGAAAATTTGAAAAAAAAAAAAAGGTGCTTTTTTGGGGGGTCCGCAGACCCCCCCCCCCCGTGGCGCCCGTACCTTGTAGGTCTATCTCTGTCGTTTGCCACGTACCTACCTGTCAGACTCTGCAAGTCCGGACCTGCCGCAACCACCATGACCTATACCCATAGACCGTCACCACCGCCACTGCCCCGGACTCTCCCGCTGGCCGCTCTGCATCTCCCGCCATTGCCCGCATTGTGTACGCCGTTGACGCCGCCACCATCCCCAGCTCCTTAGTAGCAGCTCCGCCCAGTGCCTGCTACCTCCTCTCTGGCACTCGCTACCTCAGCCACCGCTGCTATCCCAGGCTTTCGATCTGCGTCCGGTAGCCTCCTCCTGCCAACAGTCAAACAGATAGGAGGACTCGCGTCTGCCACGTGGCAGGCGGCCACTGGCTCGTGGGTACAACCTGTGACATGTCACCTTTGTACATAGTGCCACATCATCCATACGGCTACCATGCAGATGCCACGTGGCTCACCCATTCAGCAAATCCGTACGGTACGGCTTGCACAGTCACCTGCATAGTCACCTATCTAGTTAGCAGTCTGTACAGTACGGACGCACAGTCAGCAGAGAGGTGAAGTTTTTGTGACGGTCATACAGCCATCAAATTTAACATAGTGAATTGCTGACATCAACGCCAGGTCATCATTTTTCAAAATTTTTGGACCCCCCTCTCATTGAGCTTTTTGGATTTTGCAATTCAACATCAAATGGCCATAACTTGCTCATTCTTGCTCCTTTTTGGGTGCAATTTTTTTTGAAATAGGCTATAATTTCTTGCTCTCCGCAGTGGTGAAGAAATTTTTTGATTTTGATGCACTGATTTTTCAGAAAATGCAGTTTTTGGTGACTATACCTGAGTAATCCCAGTTTTTGCAACTTCAGAGGCTTCATTTAGGGTCATATGACCTCCTTTTTAGGTGCCATTTTTTTTGAAAGTGTGTATTTTTTCATCTAATTTCACATGATGCTATTAGATTGATGCCATTGTAAGTAGAAATTGTACTTTCAGATTTTGGCCATTTTTGGCTCTCTTGGTACTTGTATATTTGCTTGAATCTTAGTTAGATTCATTGCACTATTGATTGAAGTCTCTTGTATCTCATTTGGGAAGTTGTAAAATTTGCATCATAAGTCCACTTTGCCTTGTTTTGCAAGTTGCTCATTGTAATGGCACTAAGTATAAAGTGCCAAAATCATCACTTTGGGGGGGTACTTTGATTGATTGAATTTGGTGGGGTGTCTTTTGTGCTTTTGTGCTCTTGTGGTCCTTTTTTTGTTAGCTATGGGTTCTTCTAAGTTTCCTCTCTTAACTCCACATAATTATGCTACTTGGAAAATTGATGCATGGAGTAAACTTATGGAAAAAGGACTCACTCATTACATTGATGGAACTATTGTTGCTCCCACTGATCCTAAGGTTGATCCAGTTGGTCACTTGGATTGGCTCACTAAAAATATCATGGCAGTTGGTACCTTAAGAAAGTATGTATCAAAGGATCTCATTTTTCATATTGAGAAATGTACTCTAATCAAGGATGCTTGGCAAAAGTTTCAAGACTTGTATGGTCAAGTTGATGAGATTAGGGGATATCAAATTGATAGTGATCTCACCATGTTAGATCCCAAGAACTTTGATACTATACAAGATTATGTCACTAAGGCAAATGAGTTGAGGGCACAACTCAAAGATTGTGGCATTGATAAGAAGGATACTCAATTGATATTCAACTTGATAGGCAAGCTTCCACAAGAATATGCAGCATTTGTTTCTAGTTTCCAAACCCATAGGATGGCAATGGGTTCAAGCTACAAAATGCCTACATTTGATGCTTTCAATGAAATGTTGATGATGGAACAAACTAAGTTGATAAGCATGGGCATTCTTAAGGCTTCTAAGTCTCAAGCATTAGTGGCAAATCAAGGGAACAAAGGAAATCAAGGAAAGGACAACTCAAACAAGAAGAAATGGCAATCAAAGCCTAAGGACAAAGCACCATCTTCTCCAAAACAAGGAGATTCATCCTCTTCCAAGAGGGATAATTCACCAAAGAGGGAGAGACCTACTTGTGCTTATTGTAAAAAGATTGGTCATGAGGAGCATCGTTGCCATTCTAAGAAGATTGATGAGCTCACACATATCATCAAAAAGCATAACATTGATTTGCCTAAAGTTTACAAGAAGGATGATTCATCAACTTCCACTTCCTCACATTCAAAAGGAAAAGGGCAAGCATTCATGGCTTCTACAAGTGGGAAGACTCACTTTTTTGGAACAAGAAAAGGAAAATCTCTATGTACTACTATCAGTCATGATTTAGAGAGATGGCTTCTAGATTCAGGGGCTTCTCATCATATGGCATCTTCGCAGTCTATGTTCTCTACATTTGAGCCTTGCACCATGCCACAGATTTTGATGGGCAATCATACATACATGGATGTGATTGGGAAAGGATCTATTGACATTGGGGATAACTCCTTCAATGATGTGTTGTGTATACCCCACTTGATAAACAATCTCCTTTCTATCTATCAAATCACACATGGTGCAACTAAGAGGGTTGTGGAGTTCACACCTAACTCAATTTTCATTAGAGACTTGGAGACTAGAGCTATCATTGCGACTGGGGTGGTTGATCATGCATCTCAGTTATACTCCTTTTCAGATTTTATTGATGATGATGATTTCACATTTGATGATTCTACACATGATGATCACACTTATTGTGATGGTTCAGATTTTGAGGAGAACTTTGGACACTTGAACATGGGGATTCTCACATGTAACCGCATTCTTGAGTCTTGTATTTCATCTCCTCATATTGATATCACATTACCTATTGCACTTGATGATGCAGATAGTGCGACAGTTTTGCCTTCATGTGATTCAGTGTAGCAGGATATTCATTGTCTTCCAGCTTCATATTCATGGGATGATTACTTGACAGACATTGCAGGTTTGTTTGTGGAATCCTACATTGCAGATTTGGGAGACATCATTGATGACATTCATCTTCTCTTTGATGAAGATGATCCTTCTTCGATTGTTGTGAGGGCACACTCTGACCCTCTTGTTCATTCTCTACATGATCATTCTTTCGAGGTTGACATGATTGTGGATACTTATGTACAACAGTTGGAGGAGGTCTCTTTATGTTTTGAGGAGACATGTGAGTCTTTGGGACATGTTCTACATCCATCTCCACTAGATCTTGGAGTGCCTTTTTCAATAGTGTGGCATAGTTTACCACTTTTGGAGGGGGTATCTTTTAGCATCGACATGGGGACACTTGAGCAATTTTCAGAGATTCCTTTCATCATGAGTTTTCTTCATACATCTTCCCTTCATGATTGGGGAGACTTCATGGATACACCTTTGGTTTTGTTTCTTCCTAAGGGGAGGAATGTTGTTCGACGTTCGTGGAGCAGTTTCTTCATACATCAAGCTTCTATCATTGGTGCAGATTCCACATTGGAGGGGGGTTTCCTAGCTTATCTTCTTCTCTCATATGGGGGGGACTTTTTCCTCACATGGGGTTTTGTCCTTCACATACTTCTATGAGATTTCTTTGTATCTAGTTTTCATCTCTCTTTTGGGGGAGGGTTTTCTCCCATTGGGTTTTTCTCTCTTTCCCCACTTTGTGAGAGATTTCATTGCATTGGTTTTCATGCATTTGCATTTGTACATGGGTACCTAACATGGCCTCGTAGCCGGGACCCATCTTGCATTGCTTAGTTGCATTGTAGACTTAAGTGCATTCCCCTAAGTTGCACTTAAGCGGGGTGTTGGTGTAAATAATTATTCATCATGGATATTATTACACTTTACTTAAGTTTACTTAGGTTAATGCATTTCATAGTAGTTTGGGTATGAGACACTTGGGTGTTTGTGCCACATTGGGATAGTGTGTGTAGGAGAAATTCCACCTTTTATGGTGTTGATCTTGTTGTTACACTCCACATTCAGTGGGTGATCCACCTCATGTGGACTATTATATTATTTCTCCTACCTACCCACATCTATTTCCTACCTACCCTTGTTTCTTATTGAGCCACATGTCATGTTTGTGTGCTCACATATCCCTAGCCTTGCCTATATAAGCAAGCTCATCTACATTGTATGTAATTTGATATTATTGATCATTTTCTATTGATGAGAATACAATTTATTCTTGTCCTATATTGTGACTCTATTTTGTACTTTTCATTGAGCTCTTGATCTTGGCAAAATCTCACAATACCCTTTGTCATACATCTAGCTTACACTTAGCAAATTATGCTTCAATCCTTCCACATAGTACACATCATGAGCCTTAATCTTTCCATAAATATTCAATGTACCACGACCTTTAATCTTGTTGGAGGAGTTGTCACCAAAATGAATAGAACCACCATTCCAATAATCAAGATTGATAAACTTTTTCTTGTCTCCGGTCATGTGATTTGAGCAACCACTATCAACTACCCATAAATTCTTCCTTTCAACATGTAAAGAAGTCTGCACAATCAAGCTTAACACTATCTTGTTCTTCTCCTTCTCTATCAAAACCTGTTTCTCTTTTTTCTTCTCTTTTTCTACCATCTTGTGTTCTGGTTTAGTCTCTATCTTCTGATCCAATACAATTTTCTTTTGCTCACTAGTTCTCAGCTTACAATGCCTTGCTGTGTGACCAAAATTTTGACACTTATAATATTTTACATTAGCATTGAAAGATGTATCCAAAGCATTTTTGTAGGACATTTGCACATTTCTCCTACACTCATAACTCTTATGACCAAACTCATTGCAATTATAGAAAGTAACATTTGTAGCTTGCAATGAAACAAATGAGTTTCTACTCTCAAAACTGGGATTTACATTGATTTTCCTATAGTCTATCATTCTATGACCGAACTTATTATATCAGTGACAATAACCATAAAAGTTTGGAGCATACTAGTTAGACTTTCTTGGTCCTGCAAATGACTACCTCACTGGGGGTCTTCCTTTCATACTACTAACTCTATTGAATCCTTCATGATTAGCTCTTGCATTTCTGCTTGGGTCTACATGTTAGTGCATTGAGTATGGTTTCTAGTTTATTGATTGTGTATACTAGTTTGTGTGATAATTATTGACAGCATCTGTATACATCTTCTTATTGGTATCTTTTCTTACCATGAATGTCTTCTTCTCTTCACTTTCATTTGAAGAAGTAAACAATATCTCCTTACTGGGTGTGTCTTTGATATTTGAACTTTGACCCTCTTCAAATCCTAAGCCACCGGTATCCTTAGATTGCTTCTATTTGTTCAACATTGTGTCTAAAGATTCAGTGTTTCCTTCATATTTGAGTCTCACCTTCATTTCTTCCTTGATTTTCTCTAATTCCTTCTAGAGCTTGACAATTTCTTCTTCTAGGTTCTGATGCTCCTTCTCCTTTTTACTTAAACCGATGCTAGTAAATTCAGAGATCCTCTTGGCTTCTTCCAATTCAAGTTTTAGATCTACAATTTCTTTCTTGGACTCTTCAAGAGATTTCTTCAACATCTCTTCTTCTTCAGGTGTTGTCTTTTTCTCCTTCTTCAGGTCTCTTCTTGTTTTCTTCAGCTCTTCCAAAGCACTGATGAGCTCTACTTAAAGATCTACTTCTCCTTCTTTCTCTTCATTTTCTCCTTCTTTAGGTATCAGAACCTCTTGGGCCATGAAAAGGGTTGCACTAACATCATCTTCACTGCAACAGTCATTTGAGACACTTTCCTCATCGATGGTATCATTTTCATGTGTAGAGATTGTTCTACTTCTGGTTGCCTCTTATACCATACTGATAGACATTATTTTTCCTGTCTTTACCATATGATCTTATACCACTTTATTTATTATCTTCACTCCTATCACCATAGGCACATTTGGGAACAAAATGTCCAATCTTTCCATAGTTGAAACATTTCAGGAGCATCTTGCCTTTGTATTTGCCTCAACCCATTTTGAGTCTTCTGACAAAGTTTGCCATGCTATCATCAGAGTCTTGACTAGTTCCATCATGACTGGACTCTTCTTTTCCTTTTCTTGATGTTTTTAATGCAACTTTCTTCTTCACAACATCAATATCGGCAGTCCTCATTTCATAAGCAGTTAGGGAACCATACAACTCATCCATTCTAAAGACTTTTAGATATTTTTCTTCTTCTATTGCAAAAACCTTTGTATCATACTTAGGTGTAAGGGATCTAAGTACTTTCTTCACTACTACCTCATCTTTTATTTATTCTCCAAGCCCTCTAATAGTGTTTGTTGTTTCATCAATCCTTTGGAGATAATCAACAATATTCTCTTCTTATTTCATTTTCAAACCCTCAAGTTGTTCTCTCAATGTCTGTAACTTGGCTTCCTCGACTTTAGCATCGCCTTAAAAAAATTTCTGCAACTTATCCCAAGTTGCTTTGGCACATGAGCAATGCATGACAATAACAAACTCATTATCAGATAGCCCACTAAGAATAAAATTATTTGTCTTAGCATTGTTCTCATATTTCTTCTTAGCATTTGGATCAGTAGGAGGATTATTGGGGATAGTATACCCATTTACAACTGACATCCATACATCATACCCTAGAGAGGACAAATAAGTTTCCATTCTAATACTCCAAAAGGCATAGTTGACACCATCAAACATAAGGGCTTTTGAGGAGGCTAATTAATTTCTTGCCATTGTGAACACTTGATAGGATCTACCCAAGCTAGAGTACGCTTTGACAAAATAGGGTACCTAGGCTCTGATACCGATTGTTGGATACAATGGATCACTGAGAGGGGGGTGAATCAGTGATTTAAACAATTTTTACTTAATCAGTGCTACACTAGTTCAATATTAAATACAAAAGATGCAGACCAGTTACCAAAGAAATGCAAACAATGTGTGTAGAAGAAATAACCAAAGGATTAATACATGACACACATGAATATGCAACACATAACACCAGATATATGAGGAAAATCCAATGTCGGAAAAACCTCGGTGAGAATAGCTGCTGGAGATCTTCTACTCCAATCTAGCCTCATAATGAAAAGATCTGATTACAAATTTTAGGGCACCAACCCAAGGAGAACCAACCCCCAATTTATGAGCACCAACTCAAAGGAGCACCAATCCCTGCATAATTTATAAGCTACAACCTAAAGGAGGTACAACCCCTGCACTAAGAACCAACTCAGTGAAAACAATATTAAAACTCATATATACAAATGATATGCTTGCTGCAAATGAAAATTTTCAACCTTTAAAAGCTTTGCACTACCGGTTTCTATCTTACCGGTCTATATCAACTCAACACACACTACAACTTAGCCTTCCTACTGGTTCTAACTAGATCCTTAATCTTCTCTCGCTTTATTTTGTTGAATTCAAATCGTACTTGGTCACTCTCTATCAGGTACTTCTTCTTCTAGTTTGTCAACTTTGCATTCTATTCTCACTCTGCCGGTTTATTCCTTACACCGATTTACCCTGCTTCTCCTTACCAGTTCAATCTTCACTCACAAACACTTCAAGTTTTTTTGTATTTTTTCTCACAAACAACAATTTCACTCTCTTCTTTTACCTTTTTCAACAACACCTCTATCTGTCTTAGGTCACCATATTTAAATTGAAACTTTCCCTCCAAAAACCAATTCAAATAGAGGGTGGTTAGGGTTTCCTTCTTGTGACCAAATCTGCATCTAATCTGATCAAATTTGCCATGGATCACACACTTGCATTGGAGGAATAATCCATCATGCATTTTCCATCTGTCCAAAATATGTTTACCAAAAATAGAAAACTCGACCATGATTTTCGGCCTTGAAATCTGTCGACTCATTTATGACCCCATTGTTTCCTTCTCGAGGTCCTCTTGCAATCTGATTTCCTTGCTTTGATCCAAGTGCCAACAACTCCCTAATCTTTCTCTATCATTCATTCTTCCTCAAGCCATTTCAATGTGTTATCGACCCATAATTTTTTGTTGTTTCATTTAATATCGACTAACTGCTCCAACAACCAAGTCTATGGAAACTTCACCAACCTCTGCATGCTCGCCACCTTAGCTCCATGTGGCATCACATTGACATACACTCATCTTACCAACACAAGGTCAGTTTAAACCTGATCATTCCTCAAACTCATACCGACACAAGCCCCTACCAGTGAGACCTTCTCCTACTACTAACCAATAGTGTACACTGCATCGGTAGCACAACTTCACCTCTGGTGGTTTGTGATCTCTTTGTCACTCTACTTCTTTATCACAATCATTATCACAAGCACACAACTAGCCTTTGAACTGGTTACAACTCATCATGCCAACACATAACTTCATATCATCTCTTACCGATGATGTCACTAATAGGACCTCAATACCTAGTTGTCTTCCACCATACTGGTTGACATCAATGACAACTCAATGCCAAAATTTGATCCCTTTTTGGCCAATTGGATCCTTTGGATCAATATATTTATTTTTAATCATGCTTTAGAATGGAATAAATCATAAAATCAAGAAGTATCAGATAGATAGAGTATGCCTAGAAGATAGATCTTTCAATTCAAGGTCCTGGTGTGACCTATTCTACTAGGCCTATGTGTCGGTATGCTATATCCCGGTTGTTACCAGTTGGATGTAATTAACTTTTATGCAATAAAATTATATGTTCAACATTGCCTCCATCATATCTATGTGTTTCCGTTGTATTTACTCTTGTTGACCAATTCAGACTGATCTCCTTGAGGTCCCTCCTCACCAGTGACTTCTTCAAGTGGTATCAGAGCGAAGTTAGTTCTGGAGGTTGCATGTCCTAAATTTTGTTGTAGGGTTGTGGATTATGGATCTGACCTGCAATTGTAGAGGACTAGCATGGATCAATGATGTGAAGAGGAACTAGGAATGATGGAGCACATGGGAATGCACACCCTGCTATAATGGAGATGTTGCAAGGAATAACAACCCAATTAGAAGCCATGGAGACAACCTAGAGAAGAGGCTGACATATTAAGGATGTGAGCGAAGATTAAGGAGAAGAAGCCCTGACAAAACAAGTGAACCTACCAGCAATTGATTCGAAGGAGGAAAGTTTTTTAAGGGTTTTGAGTAGAGCGAACACTAAACGTCATTTTACCCCACCAAAATATGATATGAAGTTAGATTCAAATGATTTGATGGATTGGATTTCAAAGATGGAGAAGTATTTTGATTTTGAAAACATTGCAAAAGAGAGGAAGGTGAAGTATACCTATACCGGGTTGAAAGGTCATGCATCTCTTTGGTGGGAGCATTTGCAAGTTGATAGAAAGAGAAGAGGTAAACAAAAGATTAAGACATGGGATAGGATGATTGCTAGACTAAAATAAAAGTTTGTCCCAGTGAATTATCAAGTCAATTTGTTTTGGAAGTTGCAGAATCTAAGACAAAAGGAATCTAGTGTGAAGGAGAACACTGAAGCATTTTACAAGTTGAACATCAGATCTGGACATGTTGATGATGAATTTGAATAGATTGCAAGATATTCAAAGGGATTGTGGATGTATATACAAGATGAACTTAGTATGATCAAATTAGAGAGTGTTGAAGAGGCTTACCAGTATGCAATAAAGGTCGAAGAGAAATTTAACAAAAGACATGAGCAGAGACAGAGAGGTAGAGGTGGAAGGTTTACCGAAGGAAGATTTCAAGGAGGAAGAGGATATACCCGAGGAAGAGAAACTAGTATAGATCATAATAAGGATAAGGAAGTGAGCAAGGAAGGTAAATCATACTGAAAGGATGATAGAAATTTCTACTAGAGGAGAGAACCAAATGGTTACCGGAATAAGAAATTTAGAAGACAAGACAAGAGGACATTTAGAGGAACCTACTTTAAGTATGGAGGAGAAGGAAATCATTCATTTGAATGTAAGAAGATAGAGGCTACTAGAAGAGAAACAGTGGTGGAAGAAAAACCCACTAGATCAGACAATAAACTGGAAGATGGAGAACTGTTGATGATGAGGAGATTTTTGTGTTATACTGGAGGAGATGAAGAACCTGTTCAAGGCTAGATGTAAGGTATCCAGTAAGTGTTGTAAAGTTATTATGTAAAGTTATTATTTATAGTGGTAGGTCATATAATCTTGTTTCAGAAGAGATGGTGAATAAGTTGAAATTAGAGAGATTGAAACACCCTAAGCCTTATCAGATAGCATGGATTCAAGATGAACATTAGTTCTTAGAAAGTGAGCAGTGTTTGGTAAAATTAAAAATTGGGAATTATCATGATGAAGTTTTGTGTGATATTATGCCTATGGATATTTGTCATATTTTGTTGGGAAGACCTTCCCAGTTTGATAGACAGGCAATACATGATGGGAGGAAGAATGCATACACTATTGTGGTCAATGGGATGAAGTAAACCTTATTACCTTTGGAGGAACCTTTGAAGAGTGAAGTTTGTACAAATGCCAGAATTTGTTTAGTAGATGGAAGAAAACTCATGGATAGAATGAGACATGATAATGTGTGCTTTGCCTTAATTCCTAAGAAGACTGAGAGACCGGAACTGGAAGGAGAACACCTGACATAGATAAGAGATTTGTCGATAGAATATGAAGACATCATTTCAGATAATGTACCTGATGGATTCCCACCTGTTCGAAGTATTAGTCATTGCATGGACTTGGTTCTCAGAGCTAGTTTACCTAACAAAGCTACACACCAGTTGGCACCAATAGAGAATGAAGAACTGAATAGACAAGTGCAGGAGCTATTGAAGAAAAGTTTGATCAGGGAAAGTCTAAGCCCTTGTGCAGTACCAACAATATTAGCAACTAAGAAGAATGGATGATGGAGGATGTGTACCAATTCAAGAGCAATAAACAAGATCATAGTGAAGTACTAATTTCCTTTGCCTAAGATGGATGCCATAATGGACCGTTTGAGTGGAGAAAAATACTTTACGAAGATAGATTTGAAGAGTGGATATCATCAGATCAAGATCAAAGAAGGTGATGAGTGGAAGACAACATTTAAGATAAATGAAGGACTATATGAATGGTTGGTGATGCCTTTTGGATGAGGTTGGTGAATGAGGTATTGAAGAAATTCTTCGGTAATTTTTTTATTGTGTATTTGGATGACATTTTGATTTTCAGTAAGACAAAAGAGAAGCATTTGTTGCAGTTAAGACAAGTTTTGTAGAGGTTGAGAGAATAGAAGTTGCTGATCAATATCAAGAAGTGTACTTTCATGAAGGATGAGTTAGTCTATTTGGGCTTTGTGATATTTGAGAATAGTTTGAAGATGGACCCTGAGAAAGTGAAAGCCATTGTTGAGTGACCTACATCGAAAAGCACTAGATAGGTAAGATTATTTCGTGGATTGACTAGTTTTTACCAGAAGTTTATCAGAAATTTCAATTTAGTTTGTAACCCTATGATTGAGACCATGAGAGGAGATCAGAAGAAATTCAAGTGGACCACCAGAGCAAAAAAAAGTTTTGAATTGTTGAAGCAGAAAGTAACTGAGCAACCTATGTTGGCTTTACCAGATTTTAATAAGGTATTTCAAGTGGATTGTGATGCAAGTGGAACAACAATAGGAGCATTTTTGAGTCAAGAAGGGAGAGCAATAACATATTTTGGTGAGAAATGGAATGATGCCCGAAAGAGATATTAAGTGTATGATCAGGAATTTTATGCCATAGTTCAAGCCTTGAAGAAATTGAGACATTAATTGTTGCCTAAGGAGTTTGTGTTGTATACAGATCATCAAGCTTTGCAGTATTTGAATAGTCAGAGTAAGTTGAATCAGAGACATATGAGATGGGTAGAATTCTTGTAGAGTTACACCTTTGTGTTGAAGCACGAAAGTGGAAAATCTAACAAAGTTGTTGATGCATTGAGTAGGAGAAGGAATTTCTTGATAGAGATGAGAGTGATAGTATTAGGTTTTGAAGATTTGAAGACCTTGTATGACAAAGACCCAAATTTTGCAAAACCTTGGAAAGCATGTAAAGAACCAGTTATGGTTGATAGAAGAAAATGGTTGGATTATTTCATTCAAGATGGGATGTTATTCAAGGGAGTTCAATTATGCATACCTAAGAGTTCCATGAGAGAGAACCTGATAAAAGAGAAGCATAGTGGAGGTTAACCTGGACATTTTGGCATTGATAAATAGTTGCATTGGTGAGTAAGCAGTACTTTTGGCCCCAGATTCTTAAGGATGTTAAGAGATATGTGGAGAGTTGTAGAGTTTTTCAAGTTGCAAAAGGTAGTAGTCAAAATGTGGGATTGATGAGTAAGACCTTGGGAGGATATAACCATTGATTTTGTACTTGGATTGCCTAAGACACTAAGAGGGAATGATTCTATATTTGTAGTGGATAGATTTTCAAAGATGGCTCATTTCATACCTTGTAAGAAGACATTAGATGCATTACATGTAGAAGACCTATTTTTCAAGGAAGTGGTGAGATTGCATGGATTACCTAAGAGCATAGTTTCAGACAAAGATACTAAGTTTGTTGGCTATTTTTGGAGAACACTTTGGAAGAAGATGAAGACAGATTTGAAGTTCAGTTCTACTTTTCATTCACAGACTCATGGATAGACCAAAGTAGTTAACCAAAGTTTGAAAAACTTGTTGAGATGTTTAGTGGGAGATAAAACCGGAAGTTGGGATTTGATCCTTTCACAAGAAGAGTTTGCCTATAACAATTTAGTGAATAGAAGTACTAGAAAAACAACTTTTGACATTGTTACTAGAGTGCATCCTAGAAGAATAATAGAATTGAGAGATATTAGGAGTGAAGACCAGAAGAGTTCAGAAGTGGAAGATTTTGCAGATCACATGGCAGCATTTCATATTCAAGTTAAACATCATTTGGAAGACATGAATAGAAAATATAAGGAGAAGGTAGATGAGAAGAGGAGACATAAGGAATTTGAAGTTGGAAATGAAGTGATGGTATACTTGAGAAAAGAGAGATTCTCAGTTGGAACTTATAATAAGTTGCAGATGAAAAAGTTTGGACCCTATAATATTTTGAGGAAGTTCAGTTCTAGAAACACATATGAAGTGGAGCTACCAGATAGTCTAAGTATTTCACCAATATTCAACATTGCAGATCTTCATGAGTACCATGAACCATAATTCAGTAAGGAAAGTGTTGCAGACCTTGAAATTAAATTGCCTCAGAAGGAACTAGATTAGATTGAAGAGATTTTGGACAGTAGGATTGGGCGTAGTACCCGAAACAATCAGTACAAAGAATATCTTGTGAAGTGGAAGAGAGGACCAGTTGAAGATTCATCTTGGATTTCTTAGGAAGAGGTAGATTTATTTCATTTCCCTCTGACCCTAACAAAGTGAGAGGCTCACTTTTTCATTAACCTTGGATGTCTGATGCAGAAGCATCCTCGGTTCACAATAATCTTGCATCAACCAAAAACATTTCTTTTATATTTTGTTTGTAGTTTTAGTTTTCCTTTCTGTGTGTCCCTTTTTTGGCTCACTAGATCCTGTGGAGTTAGATTCTACTTGAAGACATGATCATCTTTCTTTCTTTCAAACTGCATCTCTTTTGGATAACTTTTCGACAAGATATCGTTATCGATTTCCATGACAGTTTCTTGTTACCAGTTGTTCCTTTGTTATCGGTTGCTTGTGACCTATTCTAGTGATCTACCAAAACCCATTCTGAAGCTTTCCAAGCCTTGGGAATTGATCTCGATATTTCTTGGCATGTGGTCAACCTTCTACATTTCATCCTTTGGATTTTTTGGAGGAATCTCTTGGCGGAGGCCAACCTGGTTCATTTTGCACGTTAGGTCTTGTTCTTTGGGTTTTGATCCCTTTTTGGCCGATTGGATCCTTTGGATTGATATATATATTTGTAATCATGCTTTAGAATGGAATAAATCATAAAATCAAGAAATATCAGATAAATAGATTGTGCCTAGAAGTTAGTTCTTTTGATTCAAGGTCCTAGTGTGACCTATTCTACCAGGCCTATGTGCCGGTATGTTGTAATCCGGTTGTTATTGGTTGGATGTAATTAACTTTAATGCAATAAAATTATCAGTTCTACATTGCCTCCATCATATCTGTGTGTTTCCATTGTGTTTACTCTTGCTGACCGGTTTCGATTGATCTTTTTGAGGTCCCTCCTCACTGATGACTACTTCAACATGACAACACATCCCTCTAAATTACTTAGTTCTTAATATCGTCCTTCCATTTTTAATCCACCTCTTAATCTCATTTCTTCATTTTAATGTACCCTCAAATCCTTTTGATTCTCTTCCCTCTATGAGTGTTGGCTTGTTGCCATTCATGTCATTGATGTACTTTTGTCTGGTATATATGTTTTGGTATGGTCCAGAAGTTTGTTTCAACATATGTTATTGGCCTATTTCTTTTTCTCCTTTATTATGCAATATACGTATACTTAAGTCATGCAATTTTAAGTTATGGTATCCACTTCACCGGAAGGCATTTTGGGTCCAGTCCCTTTTGCATATGATGAAGGTGAGATATACAAGGCATTTTTGAATCCAATGCTATCCAGACATATTGGAGGCATATTCTACAAGGTATTTTGGAATCAAGATTGATGCTGGCATCTTATAAAGTCATTGTACAGTTGTGTATGGATATATTGGTCTCATCTCTTCTCCAGTTGAGCCAACTTAGCAGAGTATTTGGGGTGGATATATATAACCATCAGTTTTTCAAGCTAGACATATGGTTGTTGAAAAATAACTATTGTGTATATGATGTATATGTGAAAAGGTTTTGTGAATGTGAATGTTATATGTACAGTGGATGTAAAATAATTTTGTGTACTTCAATGAAAAATGTATGTCATGCACATGCTAGATGCAACTCTAAGTAATTCATTTTTTGTATTCTGGCTATGAGTCGATTATCTAACAGTGAACCTTTTGTATTTGGACAATGAATCTCCACTAGCAGTAAGTCACTCCTTGTATTGTGTATTTGGTTACATATTACTCTATAATTGAGAGATCACTCTCTCCATGGTTTTTCCCATCTTGGGTTTTCCATGTATAAATTTTCTATTATCTATTTGGTGTTAATTTCCTTTATTGCATTTAAATTATTTTATTTGATTACCTTGTTAGAAGTTTTAATAAGTTCAAGGGAATGCCGATTCACTCCTCCCCTCTAAGTATTTCGGATATTCAACAATTGGTATCAGAGCTAAGTCCTTTGGAAGAGTTTAACCACTCAAAGAAGATCCAGAAAGTTAAACTTATGGATTTAAGTGAAGATCTTATAAATTCCCTTGAGGATCTTGAAGTTGTAGAAAGAAAAAACAAATATCTAAAAGAAAATATCTAGTTGGCAAATGAATGCATTTAGAAGCTAACAGAACAAATCTGAAAGTTTAAAACAAGGCATAAACAAATTAGTGAAGAGCTCAAGGAAGAAAATAGCACTATCACGATCTAAAAGTTAAAAATGAAGATAATGAGAAGACCACAGAGTATTTGAGAAAAATGGTGAAATGCAAAACAAAAGAGTGAGAAAGTCTAAAACAAGAAGTGACATATCTAAAGGTAGATCTAGAGAAAGCAAATAAACAAGAAAGAAAACCCAATTTTGTTAAGTCAGATAAGATGATGGATGTGAAGAAGCCTTTGGAAGACAAAAAGGATTCAAGACTTGAATCTAATGAATGTTCACAATCCAAGAGGAATCACAAAGAAGATCCATCTCCAGCACAAGTAGTAGAGTCCAATAAATCCACCAAGGAGGATAAAGGTAAGTCATTGGTCGAGAAATGGGAAAGTAAAATGAATACCTTATTTAATGGTTCTTGTTAAAAAATGCAATAAAATAGGTCATAAGGCAATAGAGTGTAGGAATAGAATTAATCAGAATTCTAATTTCTTCTCTGGTAGATGTTATGCATGCAACAAATATGGTCACAAAGCTAATCAATGTAGGAATCCAGTTCTAAATTAAAATAAATATAATCATTTTGAAGGTCGATGTTATACATGCAATATTTTTGGACATAAAGCTAATCAGTGCACGCCAAGACAAGATCTAGTAAATATCAGATACTACAACTACAACAAATTCGGACATATGGTAAGGAAATGTAGAAGGAATGAGACTCAAGCTCCAAACAATCCAGAAAAGAAGATCAATGTGGAAGATGCAAAGGCTAAAATGAAGAAGATCCAGAGGAATAAATAAACTATGGATGCACCTAGCTTCGATGTGGGTACATCATCGAAAAACTGAAGAACATGTATCTTTGGCCTAGGGGGAGGAATCAAAGAAATATCCCTTTCCCCTACCAAAGAAAGTGAGGCCATAGTAACATCATAGCAGAGTGTGAAGGTATGGTTAAGTGTATTAAAATTATAACTCATCATGGAAGTCTAACATGTCATCACGCAAATTAAGGTAGTGGATGACACACATAAGCATTTAACGTGAGATGGTTGATTAAAGGTTAAAAGGAGGATTTTTTGACAAATTTTATCTCTATGAATCAAAAAGACATTTTAAATGTCGAAGATGATCAAGGAAGTTAGGGTTTCTTGGTGAATTGATCTAAGTTGAAATTTGTTGAATCTGCGACCATGACCACTCCTATTCTTGTTGATATTGCAACTAGGCCCTATCCCAAATTTAAGAAAACTTTGTATACAACAATGTAGGTCGATCCAGTCGGAGCATTCTCAAACATACCCATTGGAGTGATCTTGGCTAAAGACATTTGGTCTTATATTTATGTAAAGCTTGACAAATTCAGTCATCATGGGATAAAGGTAGATTTATCGATAGAAAAGATGATTGGAAAGAATAGTTTGAATTTAAAACACTTGTTTAAAAGAGATTGAATACCTGGAATGATTTTTCCAACATTTTCTATGATAAAAAATGGGTTAGATTAGAAATGAGTAGATTCCATGTTGAGTTCCTATGGTTAGCTCAGACTCATCTTATCACCAAGGAATTAATGAGGGCCATTACTAGTTTGAGTGATTTCAATGACATTCCCACTTCAAAATTGGCAAGGAACAAGGATGTTATGGAACTGACAGGAGCAACCCCTAATGGCTGATCTTTATCTATCTCTTCTATTGAGAACATAATGGTAAAATACCTGGCAATGATGATAGGAATAAAATCTACTTCACCAACTGAGATAATTCCATTTTGACCACGACTATGAACATGGCTTATGAGATAGCTAAGATTAACAAGGATTTTGATCTCTATGAAATCTTGTGGCAAACATTCTTGAAAAACCTTATACAATGCAAAAAGAAGAAGCACCTCTTCAAGTATGGAACCCTAGTTCTATGTATCTTGTTCTATTTTGTACAAGAGATTCTTGGTCAAGAAAAAGTACTTTGGTCACTAGCCACATCGGTAGGACACTAGATTGTAGACAAGTTGAGGAGATCTATTAATGATATGATAAGGGAAGATGCATTCACCACCTATTTATCATTTTTCCAACTCAATATGCAGAGAAGGCAGAAAATTCCTATACAAACATGGTTGAAAAATACAAAGATGATATTACTTTTATGCTCACAACCAACAAATGTTTCATGGAATTTGTTGTGCGAAGGAAAATCTAGATTCTACCATTTGGATATGAAGTCTCTAAGGAAATGATAGAGGACACAAATCAAGCATTGTTCAAGATCCCGATAGATGAAACATAGGAACAATTTGGTACAATAGATGAAAAGTCTTTGAAGATTCACTTGGAACATTCAAAGAAGACTCAAGAAAAGAATGTGAAGAAAGTCATTTAGGAGTCAATGGTTAAACAAAATTTAACTAAAAAAGAGGTTACTGAGTATAGGCATTCTAGAAGACTTGCTGATTCATTCAAAACCTCTACAAAAGAGAAGAATCTAAAGGTACTTCCTTCATCTAGTTCCTAGAAGGAAAGAATCTGAAAGAAGAAAAGAGGAAAATAATAGAAATTGTATTTGAGGAAGAAGAGGAACAGGAGAAATAATGGATACATGTTTGAAAGACAAAATCCAATAAATTGAAGAAACCTCTTGATGTGGAAAGCCTTTTCAAGTCCACTGCACAAGGAGAAATCCTGAAAGAGGTAGGTGATCTATACAATGAGGCTAATGATAAAGATAAATAAGTTTGATGTAGTTGTAGAAGAATTTAGAAATGACACACCAGTTGATTTGTGGGAAGAATTAATTATAATTAGGCAAATTGCAAGTGAGGAAGAAAAAGTCATTAAGAATCATGTCTTTGATTTTGTTGATTCCACCCTTTCGGATGAAGATAAAGGCGGTTTTATAGAAGCTTGTAAGACTAAGTTAAGGATAAAGAAAGGTCTTGGAAATCTTATGTTAGGAGAAATTGACGCCAAAGAAAAATGTAAGGTGGAAATCATTGAAAAAGTAATCACTATAGCTAAGAACCATGGTATGTTACTCACTTTTGATTTCAATACCCTTACTAGTGTATCCAAGGATGTGAATGCTAATCCGATTAATAATGTGCCTGATATGAATGATGAAATGGATGCACCTAGAACTTGTGCTAATCCTCTGGTAAACTCTGATTCAAAAGAAGGTAAGATCAAGTGATAAAGGTTAGGAAGAATGGATGACAAAAGAACTCGAAAGAAGTGAATCGGAGCCCAAGGCTACATCAGAGGAAAAGACAAAAAAATCAGACAAGGAATCAATTGAAAAAGTGTCTTAGACAGTGACTATGATTGGTACCAGTTTTGATATGTAATTGATGATTCCTAGAAGAGACTATTCACTTCACCATTGAATATTCAACGCATAAATTCTTCCAAGCTAACAGTTGTCTTTTCTAGAGTTGATTTGGTACAAAAAATTTAAATTGGAAAAGCTTTCTTATCTTCTACAAGACAGGATTTCAAAGGTGAAACTCAGAAGAAAGATAAAATTGTTGAATAGTTTCTTACTGCACTTCATGATGCGATGCTTGAATGTGAGTTAGATCCGAATACCCCCAGTGCTAATAAATGAAAGGTGTCAATTGGTTCTTTTAAAAATCATTTAGAACAATTGAAGGAAAAATATGAGAAAGACGAAAAGGAAGACAAAGAGAAGTTGTGACAAGAACTCAAAAGTAAATGTGAGACTACACATCATTAGATCACCCAATTTATTTGTCAAGGTTAATCATATTTTTCAAATGGGGATGTACTTTTCTCATAAAGTATTCAGTGGCTAGATGCCACAAAAAACATTAAAGATGAAATAAATAATATTAAAGACAAAATTTGGAAGGCCTATGCCAACTATTGGTTATCTTGGGATCTATCTAACTCTGACAAATCGATTATTGAAGATCTCCACAAGAAATACTATGAGTGACAATGACAAAGGGACGATATCATCCTCCCTTTAGGTCAATTATGAGACATGAGCAATGAAAGCATATCAATTATGAACCACTCCCTTTCCAAAGATTATTGAATTGAATTGAATTTCATCAAAAAAAACACAATGTGAAGAACAATTGGCCTCTAATTCTTGATGAAATTACAAAGACATTGTTGATAAATGTTGATATTTAGAGGTCAGCATAATTTCCCAACCCTTTTCCTGAATGGTATGGCTTGATAGAGCAACAATTTGGTTTTAAGATGGTACGACTAGCCCTAGGAAATGTACAAATGAGATAAGAGATCTTCAAACACTCCCAATCTATCACAAATGACCATATATCTATTGCAATCAAACTTATATAGAACCCTTGCTGATAAATTCACTAATCCAAGAGCAATTCAATTTCCTAGAAGCATTTATTATTAATAAATTTACTTGATTTGTGTGCACCAAACCCTTGATACTTTTTTTTAGAAAGAAACTTGTAAAACTTGCTTGAAAATTCGTCAAATGAAGCACAAATGGAAACCTATGTAGCTTTCCCTCAATGGTGAATTAGGTTTTCATGGACTTTAAAAAATACGTGGCAAGCTGGTCTAAGAGAGAAAATTTTGAAAACAAACATACATAATAAGAAAATAAAGAAATGAATTCTCTTTTATAAACCCCTTTCTTATGTTGGATTCCAATGCCCTAATTAGCTAGTTTTAATTTAGTTTGAAATTCCAATTGTGGCGCCCATCCCTAGGTCGTGTCCATTTAAGGTGACAAAGTAAATTTATTTAACTTTATAATTGAACATTATAAAGTTACTTTATAATTTAACTTATTATCTACTTTTAACTTTATAACTTCAAATTATAAAGTTACTTTATGATTTTCATAACTTTCCTTAAATAGTCACTTTAATGATATTTTGTTATTTTTAGCAAAAGAGATTTTGTATTTTTATCAAAAAGTGACTTAGCAATAAAATAACATTATTTTCTCATTAAATAAGCATATAGAAGAAAATCTCTAGCATGTAAAGTCCTCCCATGCCAAGAATAACATCTCCTATCCACGGGAGTTGCCGGTGGAGATGGATAATAGGCAAATCTCAACATCTGAGTGATCATCTAGGAAAGAGGGGACATTACAGTTCTCCCTTCATAGGATTTCTTGACCTCAAGAAAGCACCATACAACTCACTACTTTACTCTGACTAAAAATCCCAAACACCACAAACTATGAAGAAACATATTGGAATCCATGTGAAACAATGTACCAAGAAAATCAAAATAAAATCCCAAATCAAAATATAGAACCTATTGTATGAGATATAGAAGATGTATCTTAGCCAATCACCATAGAGTAACCATCCATGTATGTAGAACATCAAGACAATGTGAAAATGAACTCCCACATGCCAAATAACCAACACAAAAGACCACCAAACCTCACTATCAAAACTCTAATTAGTAACATAGATGATATCAAACATGTCATCAAACCAATTCCAATCAAAATAATATCCAAAGAAATACCCCTCAACATTCCAAGACTAAATTTCTGATGTAATAAATGAAAAATCAAGAAGTGCTATACGATTCTAATAAGGATAGCCACTTTCCCAAAAGGAATCGAAGAGTTTGAACTCACCAATCAAAAACTATATTGCCTCCATATCAAGAGAAATAAGTGACAAACTTAAAGATGAGTGATGGATGTCATCAATGGCCATTATAGACAACTCTCGAGTGGATAGCCCACTAGGAGTGTTGTCAATAGAATCATCATTACCGAAAAGAAAATGATCAACACCTGGATTTTTTGAATTGGCCAATCTTTTCTCATCATCATGTAAAGAGTAGTGAATGTCATGAACGCATTGAAGATGGAGCTTGGCTTGATGGGAAAATAACTTGACTTGATTTGACCTTTCCAGCCAACCATCATTCAATTTCTAAGACTTCTCTATGTTATCTGCCCCAAAATATTTAAAATTAGTCAAATAATGAGACGCGTCATAAAATTTACCATGCTCAATGCTTACATTTTGTGTACCAAACACACCGAAGTCTATATCACTCATTTCCCTATGATTCAAGGTTTCTATGTCATGAGAAATTGAGGATTTACCACTTCTATTAAACATCAAAAAATTAGAATTGATTTCTTCATTTTTATCCATTCTTTTCAAAGCTTGAATGACAAGGAGAGCAAACATACTCTTAGACGCCCCATTATTTGTTTCATTCATTAGTACCTTAATCAGAATACTTTTACCCATGTAAGTAAACTAATACTTCATCTTGTTGAAGTTTTGGACATACCTCCTAAGAGACTTAAACAATTGCACACCAAGTACCACATCCGCCCCTCCACCAATACCAATAATATAGTAAACATCTATAAAAGAATAATTATCCAATGCAATAGATAATTGTGGTATCCTTCTTGTCTAACTCATTTTGGAACTATCTTCTAGCATGACATGTAATCCATCAAATTCCTTTACTTCTAGCCCCTTATTGACCACAAAGCCTTCATTGATATAACTATGAGTAATACCACTATCTACGTTATATAACACTCATTGTTGCTTGACAATTCCTTCTGACACAAAAGGTTGATACCTAGGAATATTGAAAAGAGTATCAATGGTGTCATATGCAACATCATGTGTATTAACAACATCATCATTGTTATCATGAAAATGTGTATCCTAAATATGCTCATCATCCACATCTGAATGAACCTCAATGAGATGTGATTTTTCTTTCCAAAGGAACCTTACATGATAAGCATATATTATTCCTCCTCAACTCATTACATGTCTCTTGATCCATCTTGGGAGGGGATGGTGCACTTTGGCACTATGTAGATGATCTTTGAGAAGGCTTGGGCCCTTTAGAAATGTTCTTATTCTGTTGATAATAAGTAATTGGTGGTGAAGTATTGAGGTCCAAGGTAGTCTAAATATCCTCACGTAAAGTTTGAGGCTTAAGAGCCTTGGCCAACCCTCGTAACCTATCATGGAAACCCTCAATAAAAAAAATCACCACTTGCTTATCGGGCATCTCTAGAACCATAACAACAATATGTTGAAACTCATTAATATAAGCTTCAACATGTCTAGTTTATTGCAATAGCGCAAGATCTTTGTAATATAACTCAACATCCTTATGGTCAAATCTAGAAATCAACCACTCAATAAAATTTGTGTAATAGTGAATGAGTCCATGTTTTTGGGTAACTAAACCATAGTGCCAACAATTGTAAGACACACCCTTCAAATGTAATATTATAAATTGTATAGCCTCATCCTCAAGCATTGACTTAAGGGAAAGGTAAATATAAATTTTCTACACCCAAGCTCATGCACTAATCTTCCAGATACCATCAAAGGAAGATAAAGTGAGATTACTTGTAGCTCACTTGAGGTAACTATTCTGTTGTTGTCTAGGCCATCTATCACCTTGGCTCCTCTTACTATCTCTGCACTTCAAACAATATTGATGTAAAGAGAAGGCATCCCTAACATGCTATGGTAGGTGTGCCCACTCATCACTAGATTCCATAACTACATCCTAAAACTCAATGCCCTCTTGTGGGTCTACTAGTGGTGGCTCATCTCTAGGTGGAAAATGAGGCTGCATTGGTCTATTAGTTTCTTGTGTATGAGTCTTGTCATGCCTAGGGGAACCAAGAGCACTGCCAATCTATGAAAGGGATCTACTAATCTCATGGATACCTATAACTAAAACAAACCTGCCAATCCTATCATTCCCATCACAACCATCATGTTTTCCATGCTTATCCCTAGCTCGATTCAAATCTAACCTATCTAGAACTTGAAGCCTATCTAATGCCTAAATAATACAAAACTAGATATTAGCAAGAGGTCTAAGTAACCCATCAAGATTAGGTCTATTATGTCACTCCCTGTGTTGGGGACTCCTACTTACCTTAGGCATATCACCCATGTCAAAATCTAAATATCCTTGTGCTCTCCTACGAGTATAATATATGTATGGTCTTGTCCTTCTAGGGTGCATAAAAATAATTAGAAGACCCTTAGGCTAGCATGATCATAGCTCTGATACCACTGCAAGATCCCCAACCAATATGAGCTAACAATTTCTAATTTTGATGTTTGCTGATTGGAGGTTTGGATGTTCTTTTTTATAGATTTGATGCCAATGTTTAAACAAGGTTTTAACATGAATTATATGCCAATGAAATAATGCTTTTGAGACCAATTAGTAAAAATATAATTGACTGATATAAATTTATGAGTTCTAATTTTTAAGAATAACAAATACATTTATTCAAAATAATAGGAATTGAATCACCAAGAACAAAGATTTGCATATCCATAGTCTAGTGCTCAACTAGGGAAGGATTTATTGATTAATTCAATGGGATTCACAATTTAAGAACATCCAATTGGAAATATTCACTCCAACTAAATTTATTTGCATCAACTTTAATTACTAAAAACAAATATTGAATGAAACAATAGGAAAGCTAAGTCTCATCCCTGGCCTCGAGGGAATATTATTGAATTGAACAAAATTTCCTCAAAGAACACACGATATGAACCAGAATAGATATCTAATGCTTGATGAAATTATAAAGACATTGTTGATAAATAATTGTCATGAGGTTTGCACAATTTTCCAACCCTTTTCTTGGGTGGTATGACCTCATAGAGCAATAATTTGGTTGTAAGATGGTATGAGTGGCCCTAGGAAAGATACAACTAAGATAAGAGGGCTTCATACCCTCCCAATATGTCAAAAATGATCATATATCTACTACAATCAAACTTATATAGAACCCTTTCTAAGAAATTTTCCAATCAATGAGAAATTTGACTTCTTGGTAGCATTTATTATTAATGAATTTGCTTGATTTATGTACAGCAAACCATGGATGGCTATTTGTTGAAAGAATCCTATAAAACATGATTGAAAATTCCTCAAATGAAGCACAAATGGAAACCCTGTGTAGATTTCCCTCAAAGGTGAACTAGATTTTCATCCAATTCACAATTCTCCATGGGTTTTCATCCTCTATAAAATACATGGCAAGCTGCTATGAGAGAGAAAATTTTGGAAATGCACGTACATAATGAGAAAATGAAATGAATTCTCTTTTATAAACCCCTTTCTTACTTTGTATTCCAATGCCCTAATTTGCCACTTTTAATTTTCCTTTCAAGTCCAATTATGGCACCCCTACCTGGGTGGCATCCAATTTGAGGTAATAAAGTAACTTTATTTAACTTTATAACTTAACATTATAAAGTTACTCATTGAAATGGAGAGCGGGAGAGCGGGAGAAGGAGCGGGAGGGGTTTCATGTGAAGGAGTTGCAGAAGACGGGGAAGATGGTGTTGTAGATGAGGATTATTTCCTCCCTCTCTTCCTTTCACCTTCCATGCCACAACTGTCTAATGGGGCTCTTCGTGGCTCTTCTTTGTTGGATTGGTGAGTGGAGGAGTTTGGTGCAGAGGAAGGAGTGGAGGTTGTGGCATCGATGGAAGCATTTTGGCATGGGTTTTTTGTGGTCTTTGTTTTTGGTCTTCAAGGGTGTGCGGTGGTTCCTGTCAATGGCCTTTTTTTGCTCTTTCTTTGGTGGGTGGTGTTCTCTTGCCTGTGTCTAGGATGGTGTTTGGGAAGATCTGGGACCCTGGCGGATCTCTTGTGGACAGGCTCTTTGTGTTCTCTGATTTCCTCTGTGCTGAGGATTTTTTGTTGTTTTGGCCTTTGGTGGTTTGGTTCTTTAAGGGAGCTTCTATTTTTTGTTCTTCTTTGTTGGGCTACTCTCCTATTGAGGTGGAGAGTTCTCTTTGGTGTGATCCTTTGAGAGGGTTTTCTTGGCTCTTGTTCTTTTCCCCTCCTTGTCTATCAAAGGTGACCATATTTCCTATGGAGGTGGATATTTGGTGGAGGGGAAAGGGCTAGTTTTTGCTTGCTGCTAGAGAGTGCTGGTTGTTGTCTTTCTGCTTTATTCTTTGTATTGTAGAGGTGGAGATCTTTCCTATTGAGGTGGAGAGATGGAGTGTTGGGGATTTTTGACTTTTGGTCCTCCTCTTGCTGTTAGCTATGGATGCTTGTTTCTTCTCTCAAAGGTGTCTCCTTGGGTGGGTCTGGAAGTTCTTTTTCCCAGACTCCTAGCTTGTCTCCTGGACTAGTTCCTTTTTGTTGTTTCTTGGTTTGGCATCCTTCCTTCTAGTTTTTGGGGTCTTTTTTCCCCTTTTTTCTAGTGGTGGGTTCCTAGTTTATCCCACAGGGAGTCCATTTGCTATTAGTTTTAAAGGGCCCAGTCTGTCTTTCTGTTGTCTTTGGTTTGAGGAAAATCTTGTGTCTGGTATTCTGAGCTCATTATTTAAGGCTGAGGGTGCCTAGTAAAACCCTTGGTTGTTGGTTTTGGGTTCTATTTAAAACCCAGTTTGAAGGTTGAGGGAGCCTTTCAAAACCCCTACTGGCCAGATTCAAATTGTATGAATATCTGTTGTAATTTGGTGTTTTTATTGAAGGTTAGGGGTACCTTTCAAAACCCTAAAAGTTGGATGAGGGTGCTTGTTATACCCTCGATTATTACTCTTCAGTCTATAGTTTGGAGCTGTAGCTTTGTTGGGTGTGGCGTGACTATACTGGTTGTTACTAGTTTTAGTCATCTTTGCTGGATTTTGGGTGCGGTTTTTCATTGTTTATTTCTTTTAGTAGCCTGCTTTGTTGGCTTCTAGATCCTGGTAAAATCTATTGGGTTTCAAGTCCCTCCAAAACCTGTTGTATGGGGTTTCGGGTCCCCTGAAAACCTGGTTTTCCCCTAATCAAAAACATTATAAAGTTACTTTATAATTTAACTTATTATCTTCTTTTAACTTTATAAAATTATAAAGTTACTTTATGCTTTTCATAATTTGCCATAAATTGGCACTTTAATAATATTTTGTTATTTTTAGCAAAAGAGATTTATTTTTAGAAAAAAGTGACTTAGCCATAAAATAATATTATTTGCTCATTAAAGAAGCACGCATAAGACAATATTTAGCATGTAAAGTTATCCCATGCCAAGAATAACATCTCCTATTCAGTAGATTTGCCTACGAAGATGGATAATAGACAAATCTCAACATTTGAGTGATCGTCTAGGAAAGAGGGGGCATTACATATTTTGTGGGGTTTCTTGTGGTCATTACCCGTTGTGGTATTGGTTTCCTTTCCTAATTCTTTCTACCTATTTGTAGCTTATTGTTTCATACTATATTTTGGATGACTCCTTCTACAATTCCTGTATCCAGTTTGAGTGGATTGTGGACTATGTTTTCACCATGGTCTTTGATGTGGAGGTGTTTGATGCTCGTTTTTCTTGTGTATGAAAAACCATTTAGGTTTGTGTGCTTGTTCTCCAAACATCTCCAATTCTAGTTATCTTTGGTCAGAGATGGTGAATATTTTGGATCCCCCTTTTGGAGAGGCTTTTGAGGTGTGTTTTCATCCTCTATTATTTAGGGATTTGGGGTGGGCTCTTCTCCACCTTTGGTGAGATCTCATGTGTGGGGTTTGTTTTAGGTCTTGGGGTGTTGGGGTTAGTGTAATTCTTAGGGGATGATGGTCTTATTTTTAAATTGCGTATGGTGCTATTGATCGAGGGTTGGATGTGGCTATGTGCTAAGGGTTGGATACCTTGTGGGCATTTAATCAGAGAGGGATGTGCTTCATTCTTAACTGGTCCTTTGATGGCGTTGGACCTCCTTCGAGGGTTGTTATTTTCTTCTTGGGAAGGTTTTTCTTTTCTTGCTTCTCCTCATCCTCATGTGGTTCATTACGATGGGTTGGCTAAGTGTTTGATTTTTAGGCGCTTACAAATCCTTGTTGATTTTTTCCTTGTCCTTAAAAGTCTTGGCTCAAGGTGGTTCTTCAAGTAAAAGGTTGCAGAATGCCTTTCAAATTTCATTGTTTGTATTTTGTTTCGGGCCTGTGTGTGTTATTTACAGTGTAAGGGGTATGTGTAGGAGGATTGTTTAGTGTGCTTTTCTAAACCCCTTTGTTTTGATTTGGTGATTTTGTGTGTTTGGGAACTTTTTTTACCATCGGTTTAGTTCTTTGGTATTGAACATCTATTCAAAAAAGGGTTTGTCTTTTCTGGTTTTTGTCCTTGGTGGCCTCATTGTTGGTGAGTTCCCCTTTTTTTGTGCACCATCGAGGTAGTTATGTAATGGTTTGGGCTTATCCAAGTTTTTTTTATTCAAAACACAAAAAGAATAAATAAAATGTAAAGTATCATATCACTAAAGAGAAGCAAAGCCAAAAAATATAAAGATAAAATGAAGAAAAGAAAAATATGAAAAGCAAAGAATTGCAAATAATTATATATATGTGATGAATACAATTTTACCTATACAAATGTAATAAATACATATAAATAAAAATAGAAAGAATATGAAAATAATTAATTACCAAAAGTATAAGTGTGTGTACACACACATATAATGTACAAAACTTATGGAGGGTTCTATTTAGTTGAACTATTATTAAATTCAGTTAAGAGATTTTGACAACCAAAAAGTTTTATAGCAGTTTTGACTTTAAAGTTTTTTAAAGGTTAATAGATTAAAGATATCAAACTTTTATAATTTATATTATTCAATATGATTTTTTATGAGTTTTAACTGAAGTTTTTCATTTTTTAGGATTATCGAAGCTTGAAGGTGGTCAAGTATGCGTGAATATGCTCTAAACTGAAATCTATACATGCATCCTTTTGCATAATTGTTTATCTCACAACTATTATCTTCGAATTGAAATCTCGATTAATTTATGAAGCTTAAATATTTTGAAATTTGATATGTCTCAGCACATTTTACATGGATTTTTAAAATTTAGTTATTCTAGCCTTGTAGCATTTGTTTCTGCCTCATAGGGCCATTTTCTTTATTAATAGAGTTTCTAGAAAGCTCTTCCATGAAACCATATGATAATACTTAATACTATTCATATTAAAGATCATCAATTTTAATTCAAATTTTTTAATCTATTATTTATTAATAATTATTTTCTATGTTAATGACTTTTTTTCCATTAAACTAATTTAACTAGACGATCCAAAAATCATATTAATATGACATCAACATCAACACTCTATTACATTACTTTCACATCTAATATAATTTATTTCAAAATTTTGAACCCTCATCTGCTATCCAGATTAGACAGTATGAAAGAGGTAAGCGTGTTTGACAATCCCAACATTTTATAATACGCTTGAATTTCAGGCTCTCAATAACACTCAAATCAATCTCTGTTAGTGCCCCTTTATTCTAAAGCGTAGAAAAACAGGGTATGGTTAATTCTTATAAAAATGTTGCGAAAAGAAAATTCCAAAGAAGAAAGAAACAAATATAAAGCTTTCGAAGCCTCTCTTTCGTCCCCAGGCTACCCAAATTACCTAGTTCTTAATCTCGTCCTTCCATTTTGAATCAACCTCTTAATCTCATTTCGTCATCTTTACCTAGCCTCAAATCCTTTTGATTCTCTTCCATCTATGAGATCATGACCATTCATATTTTAACCTCTTAATCTAAACCCTTGATTCTCTTTCTAGATTTATATAAAAGAGGCTTTCTACATCTCTCATTCTATGTCACATCAATGAAGCAATCAATAGAGCACCCACATTATGTCAAAATCATTCTAGCACACGTCATCACAACCACATCCATTCTTTCTTGAGATCTTGTGCAAGTGCAACACAAATTTGAGAGCAATATTATCAATACAAGTTCATGGAAGAGGAGAAAAATGGAGGCATGCCTCTTATGCATGTGAAATTATACCTTTTCTTATTTCATCTTGAGGGTGACGGGGTGGGGTGAGGGTAAGGGAGAAGGAATGCTTGAAACACATATAAAGTTTGCACCTAGATTGATGTATGATCTTCCCTTCCTATAACTACACAAAACATCAAGAAAACTACCCCATGTATGCTCATATTTCAATCCCAATTAATTCCCTTAGTGTGAGTGAAGGTTAGAATTCTATAGGATGAAGAGAGGAATTGAAATTCATTCTCAGAAAACATCCACAGAGGCATAAAACAATCACTTAAAGTAAGTAAACAAAAGAGAATGCATTCAGATAATGAGGTAAAAGGCTTACACAGATTATGAGAACTAAAAGAAGGCAAGACAAGCTAATTTTATTGATGCAAGACAAAACAATTTTAATAGTTGTAGAAAAACATGAATTCTTGTAAAAGAAAAAGAGAAGAAGATCCTAAAAAATAGGCTACAAATTTTCCTTCATAGTTTAGGCATAACTCATATTTAACTACAATTTCAGAAACCCTATCCCTACTAAGGTTAGTTTACAAAATTGAGAAAATATTAAATCTGACAGATTGATCTAATGGCGCTTGTCTGAAAATATATTCCCTATCTGAGAAGAAGAAAAATCCCTATGTATGATGCTTCTTGATGGTGTTTGTAAGAGAAAAAGGTGTTCATTCTACATTGAACGGGCATGGGTATCATCTGAATCAACTTGCAAAGTCATGTCTGGAGTTATGGCAGAGCTCTTTGACCTTCTAAATGTGGTTGGGAAGGATAAGATTTGATTTTGGTTGCCGATTGGGTTCGAAAATGGTTATAGAATGTCAAGTTAACAACCACCTCTGATAGCAAATTTGAATTTTAACGTCCTTCTGAGATTTGAATTTTGTCCATTCGATCCCTCTCCTCGTGCACACATGGATGCCTCTGATTATTCCATGAAGCCCTCTAAAGCGATCAACAAAATTTTAAAACGTGGCCATCGATCTAGCCATTTAATGAAAATCAACAGCCGAGATCGTGCCATGGGGTGGGCTGGCCCCACCTTCTTTATCATAGTGTCATAGGATTTAAAAATTCATTATTTTATGACACTGCAAAACAACAAAAGGATTTCTCTTTTTCCTAGCCGTAAAAACTCTTTTATATCTCGTCATTTCTAAACAACGATGAATTATCACTAAATTGCATGGTCAAGTGGCGGTTAGGGTTTAACCATCATGACCCTGCAATAAAGGTTTTCCCTTTGAACTGTGGGTCTTTTCTCTATTTTGCGGCCTGGACCCCACTTGAGGATTAGAACTCCACAAAATAGCAAAGCCATTTTATACTTAACCTTTTCATGGGGACATATGTTGTGTCTCACAGTTAACCTACAGTTTGCCATGACACGGCCTTTCAGTAAGACGTGATTTCCATCCTGTCGGCCTTAGGAGGATTTGGCGAAACACACAAGTATCACCATTTCATGGGGGGAATAAACAAGAAGTCCCCCCATGCTGTGAAATGGAAAAAATGGAATAACCCCCACCTAATGGTAGCGGATAAAAGGGAATCGGTCCTGCCATGAGCTATGACCCTCCAGCTGGTAAACATAAGATATTTTGACTGCCAGAGCTGATTAACGGGTAGAAAGAAACTAAAGTCTGGAAAAGGTTTTAAGGTCAAATTCCTTATGGTTTAGCGCCTTTTAGAAGGTTTTTTTGCACGGTTTTTAGCTAGTAGATGTCTCAGATTAGATCATTGCGTGGCTAAAGGTGATATGAAAATAGTCAATGTTTCTGGCGACTCAGAGGGGTGACAAGACTACTTGGGCATAAGACCACAGGTCTTAGTTAATTCATTAGGCATAGAGTCAAATCATGAAAAATGGAGATAAACCTCATATCAAATTTGACTTGGTTGTTAGAAATATTGAATAGCGGCAATTACTGAAAACTAAAATAGAACTTGTGCTACCAGCACTTAGGGAAGGGAAATGACTGAAATGAAAAGACTTTGAGCCAAAACACTTAGAGGAATTAAAACCTAACTTATCCTACTCTAACAAATCAACCTTGAAACCTTCAAAAAAATCCATTAACTGATTGGTTAAATTAGCTTCCTTCTCTGAATAAGGATGAATTACATGGTTCTGAAACAATGGCAAGAGCTAAAAGACAACCAAAAATACAATCAACTACTACAAAATATCTTGTAAATCATAGGCAAGATCACATACCCCTAGATTTTTACCTAACATACTACTGGTTTGGAGTGCATATGTAAATTGGATGTGTTGTTCTATAGCTGTAACTTCATGCTTGGCCTCCATTCTATAAAAATACTTGATTGGGCATCCTCTTGAAATTCTTATCCTTGAACTCTCTACATTGGCTTCTTCTTGCTAAAATGTCTCCTCAATCATAATTTGACTATGCTAATAAAAAATTCTTTCTCCTAAAGGCACCAACCCTTTGAAATCAAGTTTGCAATAGAAAATATCTATGATATTTGAGAACATATGTCCATCTAGATCATGATCAACCTTTTCGTGTATGATATGTTCTACCTCAATCTTATAGCTACTTTGTTGAATATCAAAGATATCAAAAAAATTACCTTCATCAATCAACTCTGATCTTTTCTCTTGTTCGTTATCATCAACATTTTCTTGCAAGTCATCTTTTTTACTTTCCAAAACCTAAATATCTTCATTTGTTTATTCTTGGATATGCACTTGTTATGGCGACAAAAGATGCACCTTTGAGATATTCTCTTCATGGCATTCAAAGGCTAATCCACTAGAAGGGGCCGACTTGGTGTCCAAATTTAAACAAAAACCTTCCAAGTCATCCCAAAAAGAATCCTTATGCAACTCTTCTTCACTTTTTAGTAAAATGGAACTGATTTTGGTGTTGATGCAACTCCCTTGAAGAACTATAAAATTTGAAAAAAGAGTATACCTAGGGTCCTCCATGGATCCACAATCCTCATGCTCAATCAAAGGAAGGTGATCAGAAGAGATGACCAAGTCCTTCTTATTGCAATTTTTTTCTTGACTGGTGGTTTACAGCTGCAACTAATCATCCATAACATCTTCCTGTAGCAAATTTAATTTCTCCATGTTGTCCTTACTAGAAGTGGGCTAATTATTAAGATTAAGATGAGGATGATTACCTTCTTCCCTCCACATAATAGGTCCACCCTTAAAAAGGCAGATAGTATCACGAAAAGGCCTAGGTGGTGGGGACAATTGCAAAGGGAACTGAGGAGCTTGAATAATAGGTTATTGCACATCCATAGCTGGAGCTCCTCTAAAACTTTGAATTTTGAATTTAGGGCTCTTAGGGAAAGAAATCTCTTCCTCTATAGGCTCAATCAGAAAATAAGAAGGAGGTTGATTTTCTTGAATGGGCTCATCATACGGATGTATTTTCTAAAGAATGTGCTCTTGTTGTTGTTGTTGAGCTTGGTAAAATAACTCTTCCTACTACAATTCCCACTATTGTTGGTGGATCTCATCTATCTATTTTCTAAAATCTAGCATCTACTAGCCCCAACCTAGCATCATATTTTTCATCTCTATATTCATCTCAGTGATGATAGTGTTTTCATCACTTTGGGGCTGATTAGGCTGCCAAAAAGGTTGAGCAAGGGTGGGTGGGTGGTAAACATTAGGAAAATACCCACCTGCTGCTAGAGAAAGGTTGTTTCTGGGGTTGAAACTACAAATAGTCCTAGTTTGGTCTTGTTGGTAAGGAGAGGGAGAATGACTTGCATTCTCATAGAATGAGGGTGAATAGAAATTACACCCATGATATGAACTCATTATTGAAGCATTTGAAAGAAATGGATCTTTTTAAATAAAAAATGCTTAAAAGGGCAAATGAATTTGCCCACCAAGATACAAACAAAATACCATGGACTCACCCAATGACTATAGAGTAGCTAGGCACTTGAAATATGTTGCCTCCAAAGGATTGATAACTAAAGAACACACCAAATCTTTAGTTGTTTTAGGCTCAAGGCTATTTAACCATTATCTTTCTTCTTTTAGATAAGAAAACTAAAAGAAGAAAGACTCCAAAGGCTAAACTTGTTGATAGACACATTAACTATCAACAAAAGATAAGAAAACCTTGAACTAGAGATAGTTCAATGGGTCCTACTGGGCATGCTAGAAATTGTGGTATGATCGGTGGCTTAATTTGGAACCGTCTAATGAATGTATTTTTCCTAGATGCTTTTAAAGACTAGTCCCACTGGGCATGCTAGAAACTGGTGTAACAAAAGTTTGCACCCTTGATGAACACCTATTCTCATCAACCTTGTGAAACATGGAAACAACCTCCAAGTGTGGGACCTTGCATAATGTGGGGTTGAGTTTTCAGAGAAAAATGACTTCCTTATCAATCAAAGTGCATATGTTGGACCAACCCAACACATATTAAGACCTAATCTAGTGATCTTGAGGGGGGAAAAGGGAGAGGGAATTCTTAAAACGGAAATAAGATTTGCAGCTAGATTGAAGTATGGTCTTCCCTACCTATAATTGCATAAAACATCAAGAAAACTACCCAAAGTATACTAGACTTTGAATCCTATTTTTCTCCGTTCTCTTCCTTGCCATGTCTCGAAAGCCCTTGTGCCACACCAGAGGAAGTCATAAATCCAAAAAAAAAAAAAGCATTGGGCCTAACAAAATAACCAAAGGGAAAGAAATCACGTTCCCATCCCTACCAAAGTAGCAAAACTCTCATACCACTGATCCCAAACATGGCCATATTGGAAGCCCTAGCCAAAAGCATCAACCCTGTCCACTAACACACCCCACTGCTCACATACCCAAACATAGGTTTTGGCTTTCCCATGTAGGTTGCCATTAAAAATGGATGCCCATTCACCAGGCTTCCCATTCTATAATAGAGCAATATCTTCTAGATTTGGCAAAACCTGAGCAACAATAGGTCCTCATAGTGGCAGCTCTATTATTTTAAATAATTTTCTATTTTCTAATTTACAATATGTGTATTTGAAAGTCTAAAATGGTTTCCTCTAACGTTATTAGTCCATGGAAATGAGCTTACTAAAAAAACAATGGTTGTTGCTAATAATTTTTAAGAGTGTTTAAAGTGGGTGGTTCCATTGATTTATGTGTAGCTTAATATGGAAGCAAATAGAAGGCATGCAAACTATGCCTAAAAGAAATGTGGTCTCATGGAAATCCAAAATATTTTTAGTAAGTCATTTTAACAGACTTTTTTGCAAAGTTTATATGAAAAAAGTTAGATATCCTTAACAAACCATAATGACAATAGCTCATTTTCTTCTATGTAGCCTACTATGGGTAAGATAATTAACTAGTCTAAGATTAAAGAACCATTAGGGATAACAAGAAGAAGAACAAAACAAAACCCAAATGATTTTAGTGAGATATATTCATATATGGTTGTAAAGAAAAGCAACGAAAAGATAAAAGAATCATACAGTTCTCCTGTCGATGGTTTGCTTGTCCTAGAGAACCCTATCAAGAATTGAAGGTTTGGTGAAATGACAAAACTGAAGCCTTTGGCGTAGCCAGTCATGTGATCATTCATTATCAATCAACAAAACCTTGCCATAATGGGAAAAAAGCTCTGCAAGCCTATCTTTCTCCCATGATATTCACCAATGAAGAGTGTTTTGTGAATAGAATCAATTTCTATTTCTTCAGAAAATTTGCCAACCCCTCTGTGTAAAGTAAAAATCCTTTCTAATGCAGACGATGGAGATCTATCCTTTCTTCTCATCGGCTATATTTATTTCTTTGAAGAAACCTCTCATTTGTCATTGAAGAAAAACACTCCATAGAATACAACTCATAGAAAACACTTTGTATCCATTTCTGCTACCTTGCATTTGTAATGTTCAACCCACATTTATTTTTTCTTTCACGGATGTGCTGACATTGTATATTGTGTGAGTGTATATAGTTCATGTTTGAATCATCATCAGTTACAAAATATCAGCGTTGCATGAATATAATTTCAGATCATAAGATGTAGAACAAATATATGACATGATGGCTTCTTTCTTATAAATATTTTAGGGCGATTCTTCATCTCATAAGTTTTATAACTATCAAGAATATTAATCATTTCTTTTTTCTTATACTGACAGATCTAGTGACCTCTATTTGGTAACATTGTAGATTAGGCCAATTGCCTAAATATATAACTAATAAATTGTATATTTTTTTTAAAATTGATTTTTTAATTTATTGTAATAATTTTGTTAATAATATTATTATTTAACCTTATAAAAATTATATATGTAAATGATAATAACAAATGCTACAGAATGGTGAGTACTTGCTTTTATAATATCATAACTAGCAAATGCACCTTAGTGTGCAATGGGTACGCCAAAGAGGTGTGAAAGGTCACTTTGGGAAAATTTTAATACTTATTTTGCATACATGTGTGTTGCATATGAGGTCAATTGATTGGCCATTTAGCAAATGATGTTTGTGTAACAAAGGTGTGAATGGAGAAGTTATAGCTTCAAATTAACTATGCATCTAGTTACAAGGATGTAACATATTTAAATATTAAAGTCTTTGAATGAGGGAGATAATTAGGCTCAATTACCAACAATCTCATGCTATTTTTTCAATGGAAAGAGGGAGGGGAAGGGAGAGTTAGGGATAGAAAGAGGGAGGAATAGAGGGGGAAGGAGTGAAACAGAGGGGTAAGGAGATGAAGAGGGTGTAGATATATAGAAGAAGATGATGAGAGAGAGAGAGAGAGAGAGAGAGAGAGAGAGAGAGAGAGAGAGAGAGAGAGAGAGAGAGATGGAGAGGCTAAAAAATAGAGATAAATAGAGATGGAAGAAGGAATATGGTGAGATAGAGATAGAAAGGAAAAATGATATAGGTATAAAGGTGTATGAAGAGGGAGAGAGGGAGACATGTCAAGAGATAGAGGGTGAGAAAGGAAGATAGAGGCAAATATAAAGATGGAGGGAGAGAAATAGATAAAGAGATAGAGAGAAGTAAGTGAGATATAAGGTATAGTGTGGTAGGGAGATAGAGAGGAAATGATAGAGAGATATAGAGGAAGAGGGTGAGTAATGCGAGAGGGAGAGATAGAAAAATAGAGATAAGAAGTAATATATAGAGCTAGAAAGATGGAGATATATAGGTGTGGACATATATGAAGAGATAATGGTCATAGAGATAGAGGGGGAGATGGAAGAAGAAATATGGAGAAATATCTAGAAGAAAATAGACATAGATATAGAGGTCTAGGAAGAGAGAGAGATAAGAAAGGATAGAGAGGGATACATGTCAAAAGGTAAAGGATGAGAGAGTAAGGTAGATGTAGAGATGAAGATAGAGAAAGAGAGAAAGAAGGTGAGATAAAGATACAGAGATATGAGTTGATAGAGAGGAAGAGATAAAGATATATAGAGGGAGAGGGAGAGATAGAGAGAGAGATATAGATGGTTAGATAGAGTGATAGATAGATAGGTATGTAAGGAGATTTAGATAGAGTGGGAGAGGGGAGGAGAGATATGTTGAGATACTCAAATAGAGAGAAATAGAGATAAAATTAGAGATGGGAAGAGAATTAGGGAGAAATAGAGATGGAGATATAACAAGATAGAGATAGAGGGGGAGATGGAAGAAGAAATATGGAGACATAGAGATAGAGAGGCAAAGGGATAGAAATAGAGTGGCAACAAGCTCATGCTCATAGGGTGGAAAAGGGATATAAATATAGAGGGACACATGTTTAGAGATAGAGGGAGAGAGGAAGACACATAGAGATGAAGATATAGTGAAAGAGGAAGAAGAGAAATAGATCGAGATATATATAGATGTAGAGGGAAAGATAAATATAAAAATATGAAGATAGCGAGGGAGATGTAGAGATGAAAAGATAAATATAGATGGAGATGGAGAGAGATATAGATGGTTAAAGTGATAGAGAGACATATATAAGGACATATAAAGAGACGAGGAGAGGGAGACAAGGATAGAGAGAGAAAAATAGAGACAAAAAAATGATGAGAGAGAGAGAGAATATGTGTGTATGAGTGAAAGAGAGAGGGAGGGATAGAGATAAAGAGGAAGATAGATATAAATAAATATAGAGGGAGAGTGAAATAGAGAAAAGGGAGAAGTAAAGAAGAGGGGGAGAGATAGAACTCGGGAAAGAGATATTGGATGAGAGAGAGATGGAAGGAGAGATGAAAAGGGAGAGGAAGAATTAGAGATAAAATATAGAATAATAAATAAAATTATAGTATTAATTATATATAAACTAAATATATAATTATAATATTATCTAAAAAAAAAAATCATTTCATTAAAGACACATCAAAGAGAATATTTCATCTCAATGGTATAAATATTTGTCATGTAGTTAAATCACATCACTTTGATATCATCATTCTTAAAAAATTAGTTTTTAAGTATGAAATTATGAAAATTGTAGAAAAATAATAATTAAATATAGATAATAGTGTTGAGTTATATTACTTTTAAACATGGTTTTTTGATGGTAGGACAAAAATATTTATGTTTAGATTAACCATGTTACAAAATGAGTACATGTTTAGAATGTTATTTCTAATTACAGTTGACATATTTTAAATTTAATGATATCAAATTTGTATAATCCATAATTATAAGATCCTAATAATAAAGATGTTAAAATTACAAAAACCCATTAATAGATTAATATAATAAATACTTATTTAAAAATCAAAATAAAATTTATACTATAAATAATACAATTAATAAATAAAATTATATGAATATATTATATACTAATAATATTTAAAAATATATAGATTTTGTGATTGATTCATCATCGATCCTTGTCCTTGTCAGCCTTGTCATTTTGCAATCGATTCGCCATTGATCTTTGTTCTTGTCAATCTTGTCATTTTGCGATCGATTCGTCATCGATCCTTGTCCTTTTCAATCATGTCAATTTGGATCGATTAGTCATTGTTCCTCATCAATTGGTGCCTATCAATTTGATCTCCTTGTCAATCTTGGTCAATTTGTCATTGATTTTTGTCAATCAATCTCAATCATTTATCAACATTGGTCCTTTGTCAATCAGAATCATGATCGAACCTTCATTAATTTCTTGTTGTCTTAACCTAATTCCTTGTCCTCTTATTTCTAGGGTTTTATGATTTGTTCATTTAATCCTTTTCTTCTTCTTCGTGGGTTAAATAAATCTATTTATTTAGTCCTAGGCCTCTTTCATGAATTAATTAATGGATGAAAACCTATTAATTAATTCACCTAATTTCTATTTCATCTTTTTCCTGAATTTTCTAATTTGCTAATTTCTCCTAATTCCTAATTTCTATTTCTCCTATGTTCTTTAATTTTTCTAATATTTCCCCTAATTTCATTCCCTCATTTTCTCCTATGTTTATGCTTCCATTTGTTGCAATCATGGAGGCTATTTTCTCTCTTCCCTTTTGTCATGGGAATGGCATTTTAATCTTGTCATAATTTGTCATAATTTTTGTCAATCAATCTTGCATGTCAATCTTGTCATAATTTGTGCATAATTTGTCATTCTTGATTTGAATTTCCTTTTGAATCTCTTCATGCTAATCTTGTCCTCTCTCCAATTTGTCTATACATTGGATGATTTTCTTCAATGAAAAAAAGAAACCACACTTCTAGTATCCTTATGCTACAATTTTCATCTTGTCAATCTTGCTTACTTTCATACTTGCATTTTGCACTTGTAGGTGAGATCCACAAAAAAAGTAATTTGAAGGAGAAAGAAGGACAATGGAGGAACAATGAAGGAGATACATGCTTTGGTTTGCATTTTATTTTAGTATTTCATCTTCATGCCTTTATTGAAAGTTTTTAGGATTTCTTATCATTGCAATCTACTTTTGTGGTTGAGCTAGTTTAATATTGCTTTGATGCATTCCATTTTCCTATATACATTTTCTAGTGAACTCGACATGAACTAACCCCTTAACCATGTTTTTGAGTGCTTTTGAGCTGATTTGCAGGTGAAAAACTCAAGAAACAGGGCAACTCAGAGCTTTCTAGACACTTATGTGGCTGTGTTGAGGCATTATACGCCTGTGTCAAGGCATTTTGTGCCTGTGTTGATGAGATTTGCACCCATGTTGATGAGATTTGTGCCTGTGTTGAGACTTTTGTGCCTGTGTTGATGGGTTCTGCGCTTGTGTTGAGGTATTCTGCGCCTGTTTAAGGCAAGAAACAGAGGTGAAATTAGTGGTTTTTACTTGCAAATTTGTTTGTTTTCATTCTATTTTCTGCATTCTGGTATTCTTTGGTGCTAATTCTTTGTGCAACATCTTGGCATTATGTGTGATGAAGACTAAAAATACAACTACTAATGAATCTTATGTAGGACGCGGTCAAAGACTTTCACCAAAACATCTTGCTTGCGATTTTTAAAGTAGTTGCACATTTCATTTCTTAAAGGTTAATGAACACCATGCATGCTTTGTTTGTTTTTAATTTTATTGGATGTTTTAACCCTTAGAATTGGGCCTGCCTCCCGATTTTCCTGGCACTTCGCATAGGCATTAGTGAGATGGAACGACCCTAAGTGGTGACGGGCTAAAGCCAAGCTCTTCCAAACCACTCTAAATAACTGTGGAGGCAACGAAAGTTGTAGACAACGGGTGTTGGAATGGTATTGCGATGATTTATTCGCCGGATCAATACCCACCTGAATGGATGCCCTTACTAGAATCTCTTGTTTTTAGATGCCAAAATCCTTCTATCTATTGGCTCAGGCATTGTGATATGCGCATGCCGAAGACACCTCTCATGTACTCATCAGTTAGAGATAGCAAGTTCTTGGGAAGTGATGCCCCTTGAACTCGAAGCTTGGTATGCCCAAGAAGCGAGTGCACTGTAAGGGGGAGCTAGTGCTACCAAGCGTCTAGCTATCTGGCTGAGTCTTGTATTTTATAGTTAGAGGATTCAACAAGTATTGCCCTTGCCAGCCATAGGATTTGTTGTGAATGTGCTTGATTGTCTTGAGTAAAAGTCAAACAAACATTTTGTCTTCCGTGATTATCAAAAGTTAAATCAAAAAACAAACTTTCAAAAGTGCTCATAATCAACTTGGGTTTTCAAAATAAAAAAACTTCAATTCAAAACAAAATCCAAACAAAAGTCCAAATTTGTCCAAGTATTCATCCAACATTTGAACATGGCTTGTCAAAACATTGAATATCCTTGTTTCAAAATTCATGCCACTTTAGGCTAGGTTTTGCATAGTCCAACTTAGGTCCTAAGGCATATTGTCATCTCCCTTTATTTTAGTCCTTTTCATTGCAAGCATCCTCATTTTGTACTTGGGTTCAAAATAATTTCCCTAAGTTTGCATTTCATTGTCATATCCAAGCTAGATTTCCATTTAGGTGACATTTGTGCATTATCCTTGTCATGCTAAAATTAGGTCTTGCCTAGGTTGCATTTTGCATATTCCAAGTCATTGGTCTTTGTGTATCCTTGTCATTGTATTGTCATCTTGTCTTGGCTTCATCTTGTCATATCATATCCTTAGATCTTTTTCATGTCATATCCTAAGTCATTGTCATAATCATTGCCTTCTTGCATTTAGTCTCAAAAATTTGATTTGTCAAACTTGAAAAATCAAAACTTTGGATGATACCCTAAGTTGTTGTTAGGGAGTCTTGACCTGATCTAAAAATTTGTCCTTTCATTAATATCATTTTTGTCAAACCTAGCTTAGTATCCAAGCATATAGGTGAGACATTGTCAATTTGTCCTATTGTCATTTGGTCCTTTGTCCTTTAAGGTCTTGGCTTCATTTCAATTTCCCAAGGTTGAGTCATTAGGTTTGCATTCCAAAAAGTTTGTCCAAATCTTGAAAAAAATCCAAAAACATTAAGTTGCATTGTCATCCTTTTAGGTTGCATTTGTCAATCCCATTAGTTGCATTGCATAGTGACATGTTTGTTGAAATGAGGTCTCAACCTTCTTACGAAGCCATGTCATCACAATTGAGAAATCAATCATGTCAATCCATTCTCTACATGTCTCAGAACATGGATCAAACTTATCATGATGATGTAAATGTCCAAATACAAAAACTAGAGGAGAAACTAGCTCAAGAAAAGGAGATTTTGGAACAAAAAGTGAAAAATATTGAGAAGAATAGATCACAAATGTCCAAAATATTTAAAAAAATTTCAGGTCAAAATCCAAATATTGAGCTAATTGATGTAAGATCTCTTATTGAACTATCAGACATACTAGCTCTCTTCTCACAAATACAGATGATGAAACAATTTCAAGAAAAGAAACAACAACATTATGTGCCTCCACAACAAGAACAAGGTGTTTACTATCAATTAGATTTTCAACCATCACAACCAATTGTTCAATAGCTCCAACATTTCCAATAGACACAACCAATGGTCCAACATATACAACCAACACAACCAATGGTCCAATTTCAACAATATGTCCAACCAACTATACAATGTCCACAAATAGTTCAACCAATGGTGGAATATCAACAAGTTCAATCAACATATCAATGTCAACAACTACAATCACAAATTCACAAACAAAGGTTGCAGCACACACCAAGCCAAATTTTGAACATGTCAAACCAATTTGATCAACATCTAGTTCGAAATAAAAACATGACATCAGACCCGAACCAACTCCTTTCCAAACAAGTTCAAATTCCAGATACAACTATGTCAAAACCTCAAAAGAAAGGTGGCCTTATTGCAAGGATCTTAAGGAAATTACCAAGTGAGTTCTTTTAGGAAGATCAAAATAATACACTTATGTATAGCAATGCCTCATCCCCCCACAAACAAATTGACTCTCCAGTGGCATCTATCCCTACACCTTTAGAAGTTTCACAAGAACCTTCCATATTGTCCTCATCAAATAATACACCCAAGGATGCAATTATCCAAAGGCTATCCATAGGTGATTGCCAAGATAATCCAATTCATGATGCACATCCTTGTCATGTTTCAGAAATACAAGACCCATTGCCACCATGCACTTTATTGCCATTACCTATTTTAGAGGACCCCATTTGAAGTCCCTCTTCCTCATGTTCAAGCATTGATTCCTTGATAGAATCCATCACAAATGTTCAAAATGCATTTCCTTCATGCCAAAACATTGATTCCTTGTTAGAATCCTCCATGCATATCCAAAGTCCAACCCCATGTCAAGAGGATAATTTAGAGCATGAAGAAATGTGTCTTAAAAAAGATCAAGATCAAGATCCTGAAACCTTATCATCCCATCCAATTGTTGACCAGGACCCCATGTTCCCAGACACTCACAAAGAGTCCCCTATTCTTGTTCATCCTATCCAAAGTCCTATTGACACTTCATTCCCCGAGCAAGATAAAGATGTCCTAGTCCATCCAATCCCAAACGATCCCCTTCCATTTCATAAGAAAAATGTCCTTTCAAGTCCTATTGACATTCCACTTCCTAAGAAAGATCAAGATATCCTTTCCATCCTTTCCAATGATCCCATTAAAAGTCAAGAGCAAAGCACCTTTAAAGAGGATTCCAATGATCTTCCTCCTTGTCAAGATCAAATTATTCCTTTAAATCCTCCACAAGATCTTTTTGTTCCTCCATCTCCTTGTCTTAATGCTCCATATACACTCCAAGATCGCGTTTCTTTTAATGATCCCATTATTTCTCCCATTCCATCTCTCGAAGAGCCTGTCATTAAACCATGTCCACTACACAATCCTAGTCCCCCTCATGATCCTAATCCCCTTCATGATTCTAACATGTCAGTGCAAGATGTTCATGAACCCTCGACATGCATAATGGGTTCTTCCACTTTGGTGCAATCCGATCCACTTCAAGATCTCATTATTTCTCTCATATCATATCCACCTCATAATGGACTCGCATCTTCTTCCCAAAGAAAATAATATCCTACAAGTTAAGATATTCATAAAGGCAAAGGGGTAGACCTTCATGAGAAAGAACCCCTCCATATCAAAGAAGATCTTAAGGGTCATTTCTACACAACTCACTCTCAAGACATTGGTATCCCTCCATCAAAATCAAAATGTACACCTTCCCCATCATACTTTCCATCCATCTTAGGTCCTTATATCCCTTCATCCTTTATGCAAGGTCAGCAAAAGCATAAATCTTTGAGTAAATTTCATCCATCCAAAAGAAGTCCATTTCATTCATATCCATCCATGCATTCCTTCCCCCATCCAAGTAATTTGGATGCCAAGTATAAACATCATAAGTCTAGCAATCCACATGTATTCAAGGATCAACATGTCCAATATAATCAACATGTCAAAACAAAGAACAAATTGATCTATAAAGAAAAAGAAATATCCAAAAGGCCACAAAGGCCCACTGAGCAAAATAAAGCAAAGTCAAAATATATATGGGTTCCTAAATCCCTTATGCAAGTAATGCACTCCAATGAACCACAAAAGCATGAAAAATCAAAAACCATGTGGATCCCTAAGCAGCTCCTTGAAGCACAAAAGCCTAAAGAAACATCGAACTTGGCATCCAAAGTTGCTATTCCTCATCCAACCCTCTCAAATTTGTTCCTCCATCACCTTCTTCATCCATTTTGGGTCCTTATGTCCCAAAACCCCAAGCTATTCCTCCATCCAAATCTCACAATCTGAGATCCATTTTTCCTCCATCAATCCACCACCCGTCAAGGTGTGTTCCAATGTTGATCTTTCCTTCATTTCCATCCAGTGAAGCCCAATTCTTCCAATACCCTATCCATTATCCAATGCATATTTTCCATCCTTCGATCCCTTTGATCCCATCCTTTGCATAAATCCTTGCCTTAATTTCATCTCTTTTTCCATGTCCTTATCCTACCAACATCTTTGAGCATACTTTTAAAGGTCATGGTCCATTTTTTTTTCAAGGCTACTATCCAAACAAAAAGATGTTTGAGTCCTTCTTCCATCCCCTATCATGTGTCCATTTTTGACTAAAATGTCAAAATAAAAAAAATAAAAAAGTGAAAAAAGAAAAGACAAATGAAAAAAAGTAAAGCAAAAATAATTCGTCCACTAGTGAAAACTTGGCAAACAGGCGCCTTGGGCAAGTACCATGATGAAAACCTAGCAAACAGGCATCATGCGTAATCTATGAACTTCTTGCATACCGTACTTGGGGACAAGTTTTATCCTATCACATCCTTCTGTCCTTCATTGTTCCATTATCCTATCAAACCCCTGTCATTACCCTTCATTGTTCCATTATCCTATCGAACCCCTATCATTACCCTTCATATCCTATTGTCCCTCATGTCCATATCCCCTTTTCCACCTTTGATCTTGACAAGGCTGAGGATCATCATGAGAATCATGCATCTTGTTTGTAGCTTTTAGTTCATCATAGCTTTTGGTCCTTATCCATTTGCCTATTATAACCTTTCATCCATATTCCCTAGCTTATTGCAACTTTCTGCCACTATCCCTTAGCCTACCCTGACCTTCAGTCCATGTCCCTTTTCCATTCTTGGTCTTTCTTATCCTATCCATATCTTATCACTATCCATACACTCTTTTTCATTCCTTGATCTTGATCTGACATAAGCACACAAAATTTAAACATGGTTTCAAAAACCTCTTGACATGTCCCTCATGCCATGTCACTGCTTTACATTGTCATATCCAATCTCTTGTCTCGTTGTCTCCATAATAAAAGGTCTTTGTCTTCCCTCTATCCACCATCATTTTAGCAAGCCTATTTATTCACCTGTCATATTCCTTGCCTTGCTAGACACTAGGGGCAAAATCAAAAAATTGAAAAATGTCCTGAAAAAATCCAAAAAAAAATCATATAATGTCCTGAAAAAATCCCTAAAAAGTCAAATAAAGTCCTGAAAAAACGAACAAAAAAATTGTAAAAAACTCGAAATTCCCACAAAGTGAAAAACATTAAAATCCAAAAACAATTTCATTGGCATTTTGCATTTTGTCAATAAATGGTCCCCTTTGTGCATAGACAGATCGCTGAGCATACATCCAACGACAATCAATCAAACATTGTTCTTTAATGAAATCATGCATTAACAGATGAATTGTTCAACCAAGCAAGCATTCAATCTGATCACAGTTGTCACATCAATCAAAATAGCATCAACATTACCATTGGTCCTTGTCAACATTTCATGGGTCTTATACAGGGTGTGGTATACTCGAAACTAGATTATGTCGTGTCTTCGATGGGGTACCGCATTCCCTGAAACCAGGCAACATGATCATTCTTGTTTTCCACTTTTGACAATGACGATCAAACTGTTTGTTTGACTTGGTTGAATTTGTGCGTCTTATCTTTTTACTGATTTATCTTTAGCTTCAATCATGTTCCTATGTTGCTCGATGATGTCACTAAGTGATTTAGAGTGACCGTGATGGCTCATGGTCCCTTTCTTTTTTTTGTTGTGTTTGCTATTTGTGGAATGTTTGTCACAAACTGGGGCAACTATATCATTGGGTGTCTATGATAAGTACGTTCACTTTTTGAACGCCACACATACCTCGATCCTTGATGTATGCACCCTAGGATGCTTCACTCATTCCTTGTGTGCGATGTGTCTATCTTTTGCAAGAGGGGTTGCATTCTAGCTCTGGCCTTCAATGCCATGATGCTCTACATCTGCTTTGCTACAATAAATAAAGGTTCTCACCTACTTATGTGCATTTGTGAAAGCAAGATTTCCTTCATCTCTAACTGTCCTCTGTCTAATTTCTTCTTACTAACATTTCTTCCATCAGTCTTAGCAGTCCGTTTGATTCGTTCGAACCTATCATCTTCTATCATTCTTATTGATCACTTGGCCTCTTTTCTAGATTAATTCCTCGAGGGGGCATGCATATGTCATTGTTATTGTCTAGGGCATTTTCATTATCGTTCTTTGAAACAATGCTTAGAATCACATTGTCTCAAAGAGGGGCAAAATGTAGACATCTAAAAATGGTCAACACTTGTGGAGTCATACTTTCACATTTGCGCCTTGCCTTATTTTAGGGTTCTTGCATTGCATTAACATTTCTTCTATGTTGTGCACTTGATCTTTATCATTTGTGAGCATCGAGTCCTTCTGCATTCCTCATTTTTCTCACTTTCAAATTACGTCTTCTCGATAGCAATCTTCAGTCATGATTTTGGTCAATCTTATCCTGTCGCATCAATGTGCGTGCTCATTTATCATCATTTTGGACATTGTCAATCCTAATCAATGATAGAATTAGGGTTTTGTCCTCTTGTCAACCTTGTCATTTTGCGATCGAATCCTCATCGATCCTTGTCCTTGTTAGCCTTGTCATTTTGCGATTGATTCGCCATTGATCTTTGTCCTTGTCAATCTTGTCATTTTGTGATTGATTCATCATCGATCCTTGTCCTTTTCAATCCTGTCAATTTGGATCGATTAGTCATTGTTCCTCGTCAATTGGCACCTATCAATTTGATCTCCTTGTCAATCTTGGTCAATTTGTCATTGATTTTTGTCAATCAATCTCAATCATTTATCAACATTGGTCCTTTGTCAATCAGAATCATGATCGAACCTTCATTAATTTCTTGTTGTCTTAACCTAATTCCTTGTCCTCTTATTTCTAGGGTTTTATGATTTGTTCATTTAATCCTTTTCTTCTTCTTCGTGGGTTAAATAAATCTATTTATTTAGTCCTAGGTCTCTTTCATGAATTAATTAATGGATGAAAACCTATTAATTAATTCACCTAATTTCTATTTCATCTTTTTCCTGAATTTTCTAATTTGCTAATTTCTCCTAATTCCTAATTTCTATTTCTCCTATGTTCTTTAATTTTTCTAATATTTCCCCTAATTTCATTCCCTCATTTTCTCCTATGTTTATGCTTCCATTTGTTGCAATCATGGAGGCTATTTTCTCTCTTCCCTTTTGTCATGGGAATGGCATTTTAATCTTGTCATAATTTGTCATAATTTTTGTCAATCAATCTTGCATGTCAATCTTGTCATAATTTGTGCATAATTTGTCATTCTTGATTTGAATTTCCTTTTGAATCTCTTCATGCTAATCTTGTCCTCTCTCCAATTTGTCTATACATTGGATGATTTTCTTCAATGAAAAAAAGAAACCACACTTCTAGTATCCTTATGCTACAATTTTCATCTTGTCAATCTTGCTTACTTTCATACTTGCATTTTGCACTTGTAGGTGAGATCCACAAAAAAAGTAATTTGAAGGAGAAAGAAGGACAATGGAGGAACAATGAAGGAGATACATGCTTTGGTTTGCATTTTATTTTAGTATTTCATCTTCATGCCTTTATTGAAAGTTTTTAGGATTTCTTATCATTGCAATCTACTTTTGTGGTTGAGCTAGTTTAATATTGCTTTGATGCATTCCATTTTCCTATCTACAAATACAACTAATAAATAAGATTAGAATAAATAAATATACATAAAACAAATATAAAAAACCCCAACAAAAACAATATTTAGAAATATATATTTTCCTTTTAATAATACAGTTAATGATAAAATTAGAATAAATAAATATATAGAAAAAAATAATTAAAAACATAGAAAATAATAATAATGCATACAATATATATTTAATTATAATGTCACCCTAATTCATTTGTTAGAACTACATAATACTAATTTATCTTTTCTTACATTCTTTTTGGGGTGTAACATTAATGCCTTCATTTTATTATTTTCATTAAATACTCCAAAGCTTTTAAAGTTCTATTAAATGTTTTTATCTATGGAGAGCTTTAAAATTTCTATTAAATGTTTTTATCTATGGACTATCTTAAGTAAGCCTCTAATGAAAGGAGTGGTGACAACAAGGGTCCATATATTCCAAACCCTTTGCTGCGAATCCCTCAAAATTTTAACAATCCAGTGAACTCCTCAAAAGTGGGTTAGATTTCTCAATGAAACTCTCGAGGTGGGATAGGCAGAATAGTTTTTAAAAGTTGGATTATCCTAAGTGGACTTATAACAAGAAGATGAAGGAATGTAAATGGATTACTGAGAGGGGAAGTCAATCAATGGTAACAAAAACTTTAACTTTCTAAATCAACAAAGCTTTAATAATACTAATAAAAAACTATGAGGAGTGGTCCCATAATACTAGGTTACATTTCTTGGCCAAACTTGACATTGAAATCAACATTTTGCATCAAACCTTTACCTCCTAAAACCTATAGTAGCTAAACCATTAAGAATTTGAAGATGAAGTAAACTATTAATTTCTGAGATTTTTCATATAGATTCTAAATATTTTTTTTTTTAAATAATGAGAAATTAACTGCCCATATTGTTATGTAAATTTTAATAACTCAATATTCATAGTAATCAACATTTTTCGGAAGTGACATTTATTTGGTAATACATTTGGAGTTTGGCATGTGTTGATTAGTTACAGGTACTCATGGATACATGGAAACGATAGATGGTGCTGGTTTGGAATGGATAATAGGTCCAACTAAGAGGCATTCATCTGTGATAACATAGTTAGCATTTAGAAGTGAAGAAAGTGTATGATACAGGGTACTGTGAAGACTTGCTTGTAGGTTCTTTGTATACAGTTAGTATTGTGACTGCCTTTGGTACAAAGGTCTGTTTACTTCTATGTAATGTTGAAAGAAGGATCTTTTTCAATTCTGACATTACCTGTGTAGTGGGAGTTTCTTGGTGTGCACGTGTTTATGCACTTGAAGAATGAGACTATAAGTAACAGGTTGTCTATGTGAATGTTTTGAAATTCATCTTGGTATACCATGAAGGTATGCATAGTTGGATGTAATAGCACTTGTTGTGGGTGCTATTCTAGCTATGATTGTGACTAATGCTGGCACATTTGAGTAGCCTTGGGAATGTGAGTTTTTGTGTTCTGGAAGTCAGAGTTAAGTTTTTCTCAGTAGATAGCTTCTATTTGTGTCTCATGGCAGTGGCATGATAGAAGGTGGGAATATCTATGAATGAGATGATACTTCTCTACATGTGTTTCAGTGATACACAAAGTAAACTATATTTCCTGGTGGTTTGTGATCGAATGGTATATCAGCATTGATGGGCTTTTTGAGTCCATGGTTCTCAGTGAAATCTATAAGTGTTCAGTATGGCAGACAGGTCCAGTAGATTCCTTGGCAAGTGGGAGATTGTTGGGAATGTGCCTCGAATTCTCCTAAATAGGTTCGGGTTGATCGGAGTAGCCTACACCGATGGAGCAGCAGAGTGTTACCTTCTTGGATGTTGAACACTTTCTAATCGATGTGACTTAGGCCGATCGGGACAACTCTGGCCGATGAACTTGCCTTCAAGGATTCGGTATCGGCTATTGGGAGAGGTTGTTGTTTGTTACACCGATGTCCCGATGGGTTAGCTATCTTCCAGCTGGAATGCTTCACATATCGGAATAGCATGTTTGAAGTCATCCCGATGACTCGACGAAGTCTAGGGTAACTTCGGCTATTGGAATGACTTGTGCAGTGATTTGCCGATGATCCGATGAAGTCGCCTTTTGGCATTCGGGTCGCATATTGGCTATTGGGTTGACCTTCTGAATGTCATGTCGATGTCCCAATGAGATCACTCTACCTAGTCTCGGAGTGTTTCTCTTATCGACATAGTGTCATTCTTTATGTTCCGATGACCCGATGAAATCATCCTATCAGGTTGGAAATGCAGATTGGGATAATAGCTTTGGACTTGATCTGATGAGCCGATGAGTCAATGCTCTTGGTATTAGCGACCAGGGTAGTAGCTATGTTCCTGTTTTGATGTCTCGATGGAGATCTCTCCTTATCATAGGCTATCGGAGTTTCTTTTGGAAAGCTGTGTTGATACCCAATGGAGTCGCCTTAGGCTGTCGGGCTTGTCATCAGCTATCGGAGGTTCTAGTTTGGAGCTATTCTGATACTTGATGAAGTTGCCTTCGACAATCGGGTAGCATCAGCTATTGGGTTGACAAGCTGAAGGCTATGCCAAAGTCTGATGAAGTCGTCCAATATTGTTTGAGGATTGGAGTAACTATTGAGTGATGTTTTCGATGGGCCGATGAGGTCGCCTTCAGTGTTCAGAGACCAAGATAGCTTGGAACCAGTCTCACCGATGGCCCAATAGAGTCATCAAAGATCAGAATGAGTTGTGGAGTGATATACCGATGAGGTGACTCATGTGCGGTCCACTCTGGTTATTGGGAGATTGGGTCTACCTGTTGGAGGTTATCCTGATGACCTGATGGAGTTGCTTTTGATGATCGGGATTACTTGTTCATTGTTTGGCTAGAGACCCGATGGTTTGGTGTTGGCATCCTCAGAGTGATTAGGGATCGGGGACATAGCAGGAAGGTTGTGTCGATGACCTGATGGAGTCACCTTTGGCAATCGGGTATCATTGGGTGATCAGCTCTACTGGTTGAAAGTTATACCAATGGCCGATGGAGCGGAGACCGACTGCGGGAGCAAGGTCGAACTGAGATCCAAAAGGTGAACACTCAGACACTAAGGAAGAGACTGTTGGTGTATATGAATACTAACCGACCCGACTTCCTAATGCATGTGGGATATTGTGTTTCTCACAAATGCAGACCAACGGTTATACTTCCTAGTTGTTGGAGCGACTAACTATCAGAGTGGCCAAAGGAAACTAAAACACAGCTGGATGAATGGAAGATCGTTGGATTCCATAACGGTTATGCCAAATCAACACATTGTAATCTTGGCTGTTACATATGTGCTACCTAAGATGTAATCAGAGTGTGAAGTCACGGGGCTGGCACAGGCCATGTTACACAGTGAAGAGGTTGCAGAGGCTGAATAGTGGCTTATCAAGAGCAGAACGAAGTGACTACAAAGGGATGTAGTAAGACTACATGTTGTAGTTTTGGCATGTCTATAGTCTAGTATGTTCTACATGTTGTGATAGTAGAGTTCTGAGAACAGAGTCCAAAAAAGAAGATCTGTTAACTTTATTGTAATCTTGTTGTTTACTAAATAAACTGATCTATTTTTGGTGGTAGGTTTTTTACCCGTAAGGGTTTTCCCACATATATCTGATGTGTTTCTTTGGTATGTAATGTCTGGTTAATCCTAATCTTCTATTTGTGTTTATCTTAATGTATTGCAAAAGAAATTAAAATACTTCCTTGCCTGCACATCCCCTTAGAATTGACATTAGGAGAGCTTTTTCTGTGCACTGCTTTCCTTACAACATTTGGTGCTCACAAAATGAAAAACTGACTTTTCACATTTGGCGATCACCAAATTTGGTGCGCGCCAAATGTGAAAATTTTAAAATTTTGAATTTGGCAAGTGCCATATTTGGCGCTTGCCAAATGTTTTGTATAGGAGAATACCAATCCTTTGGGTTGGTTTTTCCTTCGGCATCCAACCTGAAGGTTTGGACGACCTTTTCATGCCAATGACGCATTTTTATGAAAAGGTAAAAAGTGACACCTTTTTGGTACCACAACTTTGTGCACTTACCCTTGAGTCAAACA
>NC_081409.1:829331234-829370433 GCF_030272615.1 Cryptomeria japonica
AACAAACCCTATTTTTCCAGAAATAATGAAACAGAGCAGAACCAGTCATATGAAGCATGGTCGGGTTTTTGCATTGGCTCCATAAATCTTTCCATGTCAAATCATTTGTATTCAAAGCAACGGAAGTTCCTTGCAGCAAATCTACAAATTCTTCTTTGTATTTCTTATCCTTCTTTTCCTCAGTGGCCTTGGGATCCAGTTCCACTCATCGCCTTGGTCATTTTAGCTGCAAGAGAAAAACTTAAGCAATTTTCTGAAATTTTCCCACACCCAACACTTTGAATTCTCCAATGTTGTTGTAGAGATCAATTCACTGGATTACCTCGAAGATAGAATGCATTAATGCAATTATACAAAATCTCGGCTCGATTATACAATTTATGGTATTTGGGCGCCGTCACTTCTCTCAAGTCTCATTAATTGCCACACTTGCATGAAATAGCTACTGTGGCATTAATTCAAAGCTGAAGTACTCGAGCAAAATTTGAATTCATGCCCTTCTATGTGATTGCAATTTCCATTCAAAACTTTTACAGAACTCGGCAAACAAGTCCACATGTCAATCCCCATCTTTAATCGCACACTCGGAATTGGTTATAACAATTTGGAAAGTAACCGACAAGTTAGCGACAATGCTACCACATCTTCTTAACTGCAAGCTCACAACCCCTTTTATGAATCCTCAAAGAATCTCATGAGTGACCAATAGCTGTTGATCTTCATCAAGCCCTTCAGTCGCAACCTTGCAACAATATTTGTAATATTCTTTCTTTACCTGTGAGCTAGCGACCACTGCAAATCTAAAAAAATAACTTATTTCATTTCAAGCTCACAACTTGAAACTTAATTTGACTTAAACCCTTGCGATCCCATGACAAAAAGACACTTAAATGCCATCGCATGCTTGCAACACTTTTTGACTTAAGACTTACAAACTCGCGAACATGTGATGACCACAAAATATGACCAAAACTTACCTATCGCCAGATCACAACATAAAATGCTAAACAACTTCAAAACCTGTGAGCAAGTGACGAAACCAACTAAGCTGCGATAACAACCACATCGCATGATCGCAAATTAAAATGAATTAAATGTGAACACCGCGCGACCTTGCGATAACATAAAATCAAACCCAATCGCAACCTCGCAACATAAAATGGTCAAGTGCAAAACATCTTGCAAGGTAGAGACAACTAAAATCTCCTAGTACTTGCAAGCTCGTGACTTAAATTGACTTGATGATAAAGAACCTGCAAGCTAGCGATAACCATAAAATATCAAAACTATTTATCTCTTGACTGCAGCAACCCAGGGAGTACCAACAAAAATTGATGTTTTATGTTAATGACTTACTCGCTAACTCTTGCGGCTATAATGCATGGCATCAAACTAGTTCGAGACCTCATGACCAAAGAAATTTCATTAACAATCTCTAGCTTGCTAACAAAAAATGCTATCACCCAAAAAACTAGAGACCTCACGATTTAAACCCAAACCAACACTCGCTAACTCACCACTTAAATTGTTAAACATGAAATTTATTTGCGAGTTAGAGATGAAACATTAAACATGTCTAATTGTCTGACCAACCATTTGACCACACTTGACATTGACATGAACAAATAAAGAGAGGACAACTCAGATTTCAACACACAACAACTTCGGTTTACTAGCCAACTAAGACAAAAAACAAACACAATACCTTAATCGCCATGAACATCATGTTAAACATTTAATGTAGAACAGTAGAAAGGTTCTAACAATTATGCAATATGAATAATTTTATGGATCTTGTGACACAAATTGTTGCATTTCATGTTCAACATAATGTGGAACCAATTTACTAATAATTCAATTGTTTACTAATAATTCAGAAAATAAATTCTAATTGTTTACTAATAATTCAAATTCACAATTAAAAATATGAAATAAGTATCCATTCTGATTGACAAATTCAAGGAATACAATATCAAAAATCATCAATGACAACTATAGTATTGTAAATTGAAATTGTGATATGACTCAAGAACTGTAGTATAATTATAAATGCCTATAAACTGATTGCTAATTCACTTAAGTGACTCAGTCTAAGGCTTCTAATTCCAAATGGACTCAAGATCTGGAAACTGACTAGTACTAATAGGTTCATCTTCATTCTGAGTCGGGTATTCAATAATTTCTTCATCTTCATGTCGACTCTGAGTCTGTGCTCCATCATTTGTCTCAGCACTAGCACTAGCAGCAGCACCACTAGCTTTTAAAGTGTTGCACAACCCTCATCTTTCATGCATAGAATTCTTGATTCCTAGTGCCCTATCATATGGAAAATCTCTAACATTATACTGAGTTACAAACAACCTCAAGCAAGTTTCCAAATTTTTGTCTAATTTGTTTTTGATCTTTGATTTCAAAAGCCCTAATGCACTGAAAACTCTCTCATCTTCCACCGACCCCAATATCATTGTTTGACATAAATTAGCAAGTTTTGATGTAAATATTTTGGCATTTCAATACACAATACTTCACTTTGATCTATCATTTTCCAAAGTCTTGTGATTGATCCAAGTTCAAATGGGTTCTCCAAGTCAATCAGCTGTTGTTTCATAGTCAATGCAAAGTGTTTATATTGTTTTTTAAGATGACCTAAATTTAAAATTCCCTCTATCAGCTGTCCATTGTAGTATGCATCTTTTGAAAATGTCAATATCAATTCCTCTATTTTTTTATGAAACACCTTTGCATCATTTGGATTATCTCCAATTAAATGCCAAAATTGAGGATACACACAACCCATGGCTTCAAGTATTTCTTCTCAAGGGAATCTTTCACGAATCTCAGTTGAAAGTTCATATGCAATAGACTTCAAATTATCACTAACAGATTTAACAATCCTGTCAAAATCTTCCTTTTTAACTAGTAGTGCTTTGCCTTGCTTGCCCTTCTTAGATTGGTGCATTGGTATCTGAAATCCTCTTACAAAGACACATAACTCATTTTTTGTATTGAAATGCAAAAAAATTTCAGCATAATTCAAATCTGTAATTATTTGTCCTGTTAGATATGAATATAGACCATCCAGGCTCAAGCATGTCATTTTATGTAGAGTGCTATACTCATTGATATACATTGTTTTTTCTTGGGCTTTCTTAACAAGTTTGTTCATTGAATCCAGCATGGGGAGAAGACTACCTAAAGTTAACATAGTCTCTATATCACTTAACTTATGTAAGAGATCAGGAGCTTTGTCTACTGTGAGGCATTGCTCATACATAAGTTCGATCAAGGATTGATATTCTGTTAGAACTCGTTCTGCTGGTCAATGCAAGGAGATCCATCTGGTCTCAACATCCCTGAGAATCTTGTTTCCTGCTATTACTTCCTCACCAAAAATCTGAAATTCTGCAAAACGTTTAGGACTTTGGCAGAAGTATGAGTGGAGCTCATGGACCAAATCTTCAACTTTTGACACTGTAGGAAAATTGATTACAATTATATATGCTAAATTCATTTGATGGGCCATGCAGTGAATGCCAACCATGTATGGTGCAATACTAGTTTGTAATCTTGCGCAAAGATCGGTCCTTTGACCTTGCATTACTGCAGCTCCATCAACTCCAACACACACGAACTTGTTGGCAATTGTCAAGTCATCCATACCAGCAATTTCATTCAAATCTTTCTTAACTTCCAAATATAAAGTTTTTGTTGTTGAATTGCCCCTCATTTTATGAACATAGAGTAGATGAGCTTGGCAGACATGTTCCTTTACGGTATACACATGTATACAAACCCAAGCAGTGTTATCTACCATAGTAACTTCATCTATGGATAATGAAATGAAATTTGACTCTTTTACACTCTCTTGTAAATTTTTCTTTTCCACCTCAACAAGACAGTTTTCCATTTCCCATCCAGCGTTTATTGACCATTGTGACATAAGATAGTGAGGAACATTCAAAAAAGATAATAAATTATTATATTCTAGGAAATCTTTCATAGGACGCCCTCTCGACAGAATATGAAAAATAACACTCATCTGAACAGTCTTTGAAAGGTTTGCATCTTTCGCTGCATGTTCAAGCCCAGTCTTGATTGTATTTATAAATCGACTATTAGCAATCAGTGTCATTTTGTGGTTGTTCTCTTCATATTCTATAGCATACTTAACATGAAGAAATTCTTCCTTTGATTTCCATCTTACTACTAGTCTTTCCTATCTGTCTATGATCTATTTTTCATAAACCTTTCCACTATGATTTTCTATGGTGTCAAGCTTTAGCTACATCTTCTTCTCTCTTTAAGTTTTCCAACTACAAATCTTACACCTGCATTCTATTGGTTGTTCATCATTGTTTGGGACTGGTTCAATGAATGGGTACTTTTCTACCCAATCAATCTTAAAACTCCTTGTCATCTCCCACTCTCGCCCCAGTTTTACTTTCCTTTTTCTTTTCTTCCTACCAACATCATCTTCAGTACTAGCATTTGCATCCGAGTGAATTATCTCATTGTGTGTATCCCTTAGAACATCTTCTACTGTGTCTATATTTTCATCCTCATTTGATGCATTTAAATCAATGACAACCCCACCTTGTGGTGGTGGTGAGCTACTGTGAATGGCTTCTACAACTGCAGAAGTTGATGGACTGGAAACTTTGCCAATTCCAAAGAAAGACTTTATGGTAGTATCTTTAAGTTTAAGTTTTGGGTGTTTTGATGGCCTCCCAATCCCTTCACCACCTTGAGGAGTCTCAGTCTCACCCTTGTCTGACATCTCAATCCCTTCACCACCCTGAGGAGTCTCACCCATGTCTGACTGTGACATATTGAGTCTTGACCTCTCACTATGAATTAAAAGTTAAAAATAATACTATCAAGTATGAAGAAATGATTACTTACCTTTATGCCCTCTCAATTCTCCGAATGAGGAATTAGGAATGCTTGGGCCTATGTTGCAGGATTTTAACTTTGACCCTCTGCCCTACAATGAACTTTGACATTCCAACTCAAATTGTGGAATGTGAATCGAGAGATCCTAAATTTATTAATCAGATACAAACAAATTATAAGAAAGAGTGTATTTATATCAATCCATGATTGCATTTTCAGTGAATTGCGCGGGTGTTTCAAAATGCATCTTGATTTAAGTAGGACGAAATGGGTCCTCGAATGCTTATAATGTTTTAATTGATATTGGAGAATTTGGCTGATGCGTGTAATGAACATTTAATTTACCATTGATGAATTAGGTCCTGGGTACGTGGCCATTTTACTATTTTTGGTGAATAACGAATGTGATCTAATACCCACGTCCGAGTGATTCTAGGAGAATATTACGGGCATGCACATCGAATGGTGTGTGGTCAATGGTGAAGCCAAAATATAGTATACTATTAACCCCAAAATTCTAGGCGATTTGACCACTATGTTGCCCTAGACTATTTGCCATTTCTTCAAAAAAAAAAATGCGGAATTTGCCAATTGGCGAAGATTCGCCACTAAAAAAATCTCTGGTGTTGTGTGAATAAGATGAGAGCTATTATATCAACCAATGATCCTTTTTAAAAAGAGCAATCATTGGAAAGTAATATTGGCCCATCTTCTTCTCATACACATACCCTTGAGCAAGGCGAGCAAAATCAAAATATTAACATTCTTACATCTTTAGACCCTCCTTATTCTCCTAGGACCTATCTTCAACATCAAAATATATATAGAGAGGATGATGTTATGCATTTCATTCATGATCTTTCCCCTCACATAGAAATTAGTAAAGATGAACCTTTAGATGATGAAGATGTTCATCCCAAATCTCCCAAAAAGGATAGGAATGACAAAGGAAATAATATTATCCTTTCACATGATATTCCTTCTTCATCTACAAATCCTTTTATTCCCCCTTACAAATTAGATTTAAAATAAATTCATGATTCTATCCCCCCAACTTTCCATTTGCAACATTCTTATAGTCGTGGGTTTCATATAATAAAAAAACAAGGTTTTAGAGGACAAGGAATTGGGAAATTTGAGCGAGGAATTAATGTCCCTATAAACCCTCTTGCACAAGCTACTACAGAAGGCCTAGGAGGAGATGCTCCTCTCTCTAAGGATGAAATCCATAGGCTTGAAAACTTTAAGAACTATCTTCAAAGGAAACAAATTAAAAGAGCCCACAAGAATGCTTCTTCTTAAAAACGTCTTTTTTGCTCATTTCATCAAACCCATGATCGCGATGCTGAAGATTGACTTGATTTTCAAAAATATATTCAAGATGGCATAAACAATGGCAAAATTAGAATCGTGGATAATAATCCTTCTTCTTCTAATATTTTTTCTCCTCCATGTCAAGAAAATTAATTAAAACATATTTATCATCCTGAAAGACTAGCTTTAAGAATCTATTGGAGATTGAAATATGATAAGACTATTTTATTTCCTCCTAAAACCAAAAACAAGAATCTTAAGCAAGTGAAAGGTGAGGAATATTGCATTTTTCGTGATTCATATTCACATTCTCTTGGGAAATTCCATGCATTTAAGAAATTTGTTCAAAAAAAATATGATTATGCATGAATTTCTCTTACAATAGATCTAGCCTTCTTCCTTGATATGAACATAGTGCCTTAGCACTTCTTTTCTTTTCATGTTTCTCTTCACCTTATGACATAACTAGCCAACTTAATTGGGGGCTCTTTATAATTTGTGGTATTGTTTCAATTTTAAATACTTTGGAGTACCAACATGAGGCCCACTCTTCCTTCTTCTTCCCATTAATTTATCTTTGTGCATTATTCATTATTAGATCTCCTTTCTTGCATAGATTTATTATTATATGAGTGTATAATTATTCTTTGGTTTTTCATCTTTGTTTGAAGAGGAGCATCTTTAACAAGTAATACACTTTTTCTCTTGCCCTCATTCTATTTAAAACTTACCTCTTCTATGGTTTCGATTATTTACAAGTATGATATACCCCTAGCATGGAATGATCTCCTGTGAAGTACATGATCCTTCCTTGAGAGGGTTTGTTCCACTAGGAAGGCATATCACTTGAAAATAATCACCATTAGAAGATGTGTAACGTTTCTCCTTGTTCTTCTCACTTGGGGGACAAGGATTTCGCTCCTTTCTCTTTCTTTCTATATCATTATTTCCTTTAGAGGCTACATTTTTCATATGTGATTATCATTTCTTACAATGGTATGTTCTTATGACTAATCCCTCTTGGGGAAATATGTGATGCTCTTTCTTTCCTCTCTTAGAATATTACCACTTCTTGAGATGTTTATTTTGCATATACTAATCTTTTCTTGCATATGTTCATGTAAGTTCATTGTGCATTTCCTTATGTTTAATCTCTCTCTAGAAGATTGTGTAAGCTCTTCTCATTGTTCCTACACTTGGGGGGCAATGATATTTCTCTCTCTCTTTTAAATGATCCACTCTTTCCTATGTTGTGGATTGTTTGAGTTTTATTACTTGATGTCATTCCTTGTGTGAAATTTTTATTGTTTTCTCAAGGGGTCTTTCCTATAAAAGAGGTGTAAGTCCTTGACTACAACCTCTTTTACACTTGGTAATGTACATTTATAATAAATTTAACCATCCCCATTGGGATAAAAGTGAGTCATCCTTTGCCAATAATCCCTTTCACCTAGCAATAGGATGAAGGCTTGAATTCTTGTTCTATTCACTACTTCATTCTAGAGGATGTTATATTTGTCTAAGACAACTCCTCTTGGGGGCTAGATGTCTTTTGAACAAAGATCTATTCTCTTCCAAGGATCTCCTTTACACATGTAGCAAGATATCTCTTTTCAACTATCTTGTCCTTGCTTGAATAATATACCCTCTCTTGCTTGGATGTATGGAATTTTTGCATGATGGATATCTTCTTTGTGTCAAAGTAAGGTATCCTTGTTCTACTTTCCTTAAGATATCAACATTGAACAATGTTGACATCTTAAGGGGGGGCACCCACACTGCTCTTTTTGTATTATATTTCTCTTGTGCATTGTTTCCCTTATACAGTGGGACATTCTTAGAACCAAAGGGTAGCCTCTTAGATTGAGATGTCACCACTTTTCCTTTGTACAGTGGGACATTCTCGGAACCAAAGGGTAGCCTCTTAGAGTGAGATGTCACCACTTTTCCCTTGTACAATGGGACATTCTCGGAACCAGAGGGTACCCTCTCAAAGTGAGATGTCACCGCTTTTCCCTTGAGCAATGGGACATTCTTAGAACCAGAGGGTAGCCTCGTAGAGAAAGATGTTGCCGCTTTTCCCTTGAACAGTGGGTCATTCTCAAAACCAGAGCACAACCTCTTAAAGTGAGATGTCACCACTTCTTTTCTCTTATGTAGGGTGATTATTCTTGGAACCAGAGCACGGTCTCTTAGAGAGAGAGGTCAAGCCTTTCCTAACATTTTTATTATACATCTTATACCGGTTGTAGCATACTCGGGCATAGACTCCTATGAGGTATTTTGAACCTCACTAGCACACATGCGCATGAGATTGGGTGGAACTAACAGCGTTTTCACCTTCCTCCCTTACATGGATCGCCTAGAAAGACTAGGGGATAGTTTTCCATGTCCTTTTTCTTCGTGGATCACCTAATTCTAGGGGTGAGATGTCCATGGTGTCCTCTTGTTCATCTTTCTTCTCATGAACCCATAGTTTCACTATTGACGGTTCATGGATGATGTTATCTTTTCTCTTTTATGTGATTATTGTTGTTGATGTGATGGCATTGGTCTTTGTGTTTCAATTAGTTGTTTTAGACATTTGTATCGAGGTCTCTTTGGCTAGTTGATGTGTGGTCTTGTGTTTTTTGTCTTTGTCATGTGTCTTTTGTGCTTTGTCTTGTTTTGTTTGTCTTGTTCCTTTTGTTTTGTGTGCTCTTGCATATGTTTGAGTGAGTTAAGATCCTAAGATTAGGGGCTTTTTTCCCTCAAGATTAGTGATGTCTTATACTCCTTGTGGTATTGCTCTGTGTCTCTCATCTTCATCTCCCTCTCTTTCTTCTACTTTACCGTCAATATTGGCGTAAGCCATACTCCTGCTAAAGTGGGGGCAAAATGTAGCATCATAAAATTGCAACTCCCACAATTTCAACCACATTTTAGGTCCTCACCTATGTGACTGCATCTCTCTACTTGACTGAGACATCTTTTTGCACTTTCATCATGAGTCTCTTCCTATTGTGACCCTTATGTTGCCTCAAGACCCTGTCTAGGCCCCAAGATAGGGCAGGACAAGGGTGTGGCACCTTTGTCCCCCTAGGATAGGGGTATGGCACCCCTGTCCTCCCTCTTAGGGTGGCCCTAAGATGGGTCTATCTAGCCCTTAAATATGATTTCCTCTTTGAGGATTTAAATCTTTCTTTGTTGGCCTTCGATGGATGAAAATGAATCCTCTTAGGCATGTATAAAAGGTGATTCAATTACCTCATTCGATATAAATGAAATATACGATAGGCGAGATACATAAGACATACTCAAGCATCAAGCATTCAAGTCTTCAAGAATCTATCAAGTTCTTCATGTGTCTTCTTCATTCATCCATTGAAGGAACATTACAACATTCATTTGCAAGCATGTAGTTTGCAGGTGCGCAGCTGTAATTTTAGGTTTGGACTTGATTTACAGAGGCAAAAAAACCCTTTTCGGCACGCGGATTTTTCAGAGGACCGTGTGCACTTTCAACACTGTCCCGATGAATTTTCTCCAAATTTGTAGGGCAAATCCGTATTAGTCTGAATATCTCAAATCTGATGTTACAGTGCAATCCCAAACCGGTAGCTCCTCATTTCATGCATTTTATCTCTCTTTTCTACATAGTCAACAAGTCAACGTATCTATTTACAAAAGAGGGCAAATCACATTCATATCCTTATTTTCTTTGGATTTGGATCTAGTAGATTCAAGCCCCTCTTTTGATTGTAAAGTATCTTCCAAGTGAAAATCATCCTATTGACTTCCTTTCTCTCTCCTAGGTGGGGAGTCACTTGGGTCCAATTTTCCACTTTACAATGCCAAAAAATGTTAGGAAGATATGTATTTGCCTATGAAGATTTAAAAAAATTGAGGATGTGTATAGAACCATATTATTTAAGAAAACTTACTTTTTATTCTTTTGTGCTACAATTTGTCTCCACAAAAAGGTGCCTTTATGTGTTTGGTCACTTATATATATGATTTGGTCTGAAACATAGTTGGAATTGCTGCAATTAGTATTCATAAATAAGTATATGTCAAAGGTATCACTATGAATCTACTGTGATCTATCACTGAATCAAATAGGTAAAATTGCCAAATATATCAAAGAAACCAAAAATAGATAGCTAAAAATCAAATGTCCAAGGTGCTAATCCGTAATACTCATGGGAACCTAAATAAGAGATCTGAATTTACATAGAGCTGGATCAACTTCTTGAATACAATACTTTTGCAAAGATATAATTTACACAATAGGTAAAAGTTGCAATTCACGTAATTTTCTAGGAATCTAAATCTACTTTAACCATACAAAGTGTTGTGTGATTACCTAAAATCCTTGAAGAGCTTTTAAATAATGAATACAAAATCCCTTATGATGAAAAGTCAGGTAAATTTGAATCCCATGACAAATTGTGAAATTTGTTTGTCCTGTTAACTAATCTGGTTGAGAGGCTATATCACAGGATACCATCCCACAACAGAGAAATTATACCTTTGGGTATGGTGTTTGCACTACCCCTATGCCTGAAGGTCACATTGGCGTTGGAAAATTCACACATTGATCTTGAACACTATGGGCTGACTATGGACTCTACAACAACAAACAAATCGTCAAATAATTTATATTTCTGAAAGTACTAAGAAAGATAAAACCCAAGAGAAGTGAAAGAAATAGATTAAACAATGATTACATAATCATAATGTTAGTCTTATTATTGCTTTGGAAAACCATTTGCAGAATTAGTACTTACTAGTTACTACAATACATAAGCACATTTGTTAATAGGACTAGCAATATTACATCAATTACATGAAGAATCAAGAATCAAATGAACATGGGCTCTTGCAAAATATCCAAAATTATACAAAAAAATAATTGAGGCTATTCTCAAAAACTTTTTAGCGGGGTATATCAGTTCACCTCATCTAGAGTTTTTGCATTACTCCAATCTTTGTTCAATTTATGATGCATAACTTGAATCAACTTTAGAACTATATTAAGCTTGGGAAAGATGCAACATGAACCATGATATCAAAGATTTAGTAAACTAGTATTAGATAAGCTATAATATAAGTAAACTATAGATATTAGATTATATTTAACAATTAATTATATTTGTAGATAACCAAGAAAAAGAATTTGAGAACATGTGCACCTGCTAGTATGTTTCCAATGAGTATAAGAAGAAAAAATAGCTTGTACTCTTGTGTCTGAATTTGCCTGTACATGGATCTTGGTTATAAGAATAGACCTTGAAGCTTCGAGTGAGTGTCGCAATTCTGCAACTTGAAGCTATGATATTGTAATTATATGTTTCGATGCACAGGCCTATAAGAAATATTTAAAAAGAACTGTGTCAAAGCACGTTGAAGAAAATTATAAAAGAATTAAGCTATCAAATTTTACTTGTATTTTCCTACTACAGAGTCTGCAAGAATTATTATCTTTACTTTATTTTTCCTCTAGCATTGTGCTTACCTGAGAGATAAAAATTTCTTGAGCTGACGGATCCACCAGTTCGTTGTCGATATCTAGATTTTGTGAGACGAACAATGTTCAAAAAAATCAATTTGGTTGGATTCTCAAGCATCAATCATGGGAACTATATTCTTTACACATTCCTGGGTTTTAGATATGCAAACCAATTGATCAAAGGTGATACAAATAAAAGGAAAACTATTATAAGAAAGGTGGTTATCTTTTATGTTTGTAAACTCACTTGTGTACAGTTTCCTTGAACTTCTCTTTATCCAGAAATTGCAAGATTAGGAACATTAGTTCCTTGCTAAAAGAAGTAATGTCTGCTGCTACTGCCTGTAGGGAAACTAATTAAATAGAGCACACAAATCTATATATATTTCTCACAATTTCTTAAACTCAAAACGTTGCTTTGTTGTTCAAACAGATTAAGAGGGTAGTATGAAGAAATACAATTTCTTTTGATAACAATTGAAACACCATGGATTGTTTCAAGGGGTTTATTTAGTTGAATAATTTATTTATTGTGTACTTGCAAACACAAATCATATTGGGGGTAATCAATGCAGGTCAGAATAATTGTAAAAGGAAAAGACATAGTAATTTATGATATGTAATTGTAGTATGCAATGAAAAAGATGCATGGATATAGACTTCTATAAAATGTATAACATGGTAAGATTTTTGAGATGATTACATGTATAAAATTGGTTAAGAAGTATTATGAAACATGAGAGTTGTGTTCAAATGTCTTTTGTACAATGTAAAAAGAAATAACTATTGATTGTTATTTTGAATATTATTATTTATGGATAAAGAATCTTGAAGTTATGAAAAAATGTATAAATAATGAAACTATAGGAATTTAAATAGTGATCAAAGATTATAAATAACATAAATATTTGTCCACATAGCTTAGCTAGTATTTATGGCAAAGCAAAACTTCATGAAGTATGAATTGCCATAAGAGCTTGAGAAAACAACCAAAATGCCTAATAATGTGAACTATAAGGTGCTTATCGTGTGCCAAGTAATGTGAAGTGTTGAACATTGACAACTATAGATATAGCAAATCTGAAATGATTTAGTTTTGATAAAACATAAGTACAAAAGACATATAGAGGTATTGACAGTAGCATGATTTAAAACATAATAGTTGACCAAGATGATTAGTGACTTAAAAGTAATTAAGTATATATGGTTCTTTCATTGAGAAAAAAGATGTGAGTTTTGATTGTTTTTCTATATAAAACTAGTATAGATTATAATTTTAGAAACAAAAATTTGAGGACGATATGACTATAGCGAGTAGAGTGCATTGTTCTTTTCCTTTGGATGATGATGTCCCTACAAATTTTGTATTTGCATTGTTGTAACAGAATCAGTATTGTATTAAATGTCATAATATATAGAAATGTATGAACTAGAAGAGGTGTAAAAGTATTGTATTTACCATTTTGTAGTAGTTGTTGGCTATTCATCAATGCTTCTGGCTTCAGTGATGGTATTGTTTTGGTTCAATCTAAAGCAACCTGAGATTGTAAAGTCTCTTAGCATAAATACTATTCCTGATTTGTCTTTGATGTAGTCTTCATAGGTCATGTTTTCAAGAGTAGGTAGAAGCTACTGGATTATTAGTTGTCCAATAGAACAATGGATATTTTCTTTGCTGTCAGGTGTGATAGTTGCACTGAGATGGAGAGAGTATTTGTAACTAATATCTTCATCACATATTCTGCAATGGGTAGTTTCTATTTTTTTAGTTTGAGAGCCTTAGTAGCTTTCCATGCAATGCTAGGAATATATTTAGAACTGCAGTTATTATTAATTCTTCTAGGCTACAAATTCTTTATATATACAGCCTCTGTAATTTTTTAATTAAGCTTCAATAAAGAAATTGGTGTGTGCAATTCCAAAAAACAAGGCACTTTGTTTTTTATTTTGAATTGTGATTTCTTTTTGCAATTGATTCTTTTTGCTATTATTGTTTGCTAATCAGCTGGTTTAGAGAGGATAGGCTAGTTCAAAATTCTACAAGTGGTCTCAGAGCAGGTAAAATTATTTTGGGTTAAAGTTTTATTGTTGGAATTTTTCCAAAGTTAAATCATGTCAAATTCTAACCATATGCCCATTCCAGTATTTGATGGGAATGATTATGATTATTGGTGCATTAAGATGTTGACCTTTTTTATTGGAAAAGATTTGTGGGAGATTATTGAATCAGGTTATGAAGAACCAACTGATTGGAATGCCCTTATAGCCAATGATAGAATAGCAAGAAAGGAAGCAAGGAAAAAGAATGCTCAAGCTTTGTTTCACATTCAGATAGCTCTTGATAAGAGCTTATTTCCAAGAATATCAGGAGCAACAACTACAAAAGATGCCTGGAAGACTCTACAAGAAGCTTACCAGGGTAGTGATCAAGTTAAAGTGGTCAAGCTTCAAACATTGAAGTGAGAATTTGAAAATTTGAAGATGCAAGAAGTTGAAAGTATAAGTGATTATTGTGTTAGAGTCAAAGATGTGGTCAATAAAATGGCTACACTTGGGGAAATTGTAAGCAATGAAGTTTTGATAAAAAAGGTGTTGAGATCTTTGACACCCAGATGGAATCATGTAGCAATAATCATAGAAGAAAGCAAGGATTTAACAAAACTATAGTTTGATCAACTGGTTGGATCCCTGATGTCTCATGAAGAAAGATTGAAAGATTCTTTAGAAGGTGTAGAGAAAGCATTTTCCTCTAGATTGCTAATCACAAAAAATGAAGATGCAAGCAGCAGTAGTGCCAAAATCAATCAAGGCCAAGGTAAAGGACAAAGCCAAAATTCTTCAAGAGGTAGAGGAAGATGTGGCTCAAGAGGAAGTGGTGGTTTCAGAGGAAGAGGTAGAGGCATATTTGATAAGAGAAATGTTCAATGTTACCATTGTAATAGGTATGGCCACTTTGAAAGAGAATGCAGATTGAAAGAAGGTAAGAGTGCTAACTATGCTCAAGAAAGTAGTGAGAATCCTCCTGATCACTTATTTTTATCTTATGCAAAGGGTGAAAATACTAGTAAAGATGTTTCGTACCTAGATTCTAGATGCTCTAACCATATATGACAGGGAATGAGAAGTTGTTCTCAACAAAGGATGGAAGTTTCAAATCCAAGATCAAGCTTGGTGATGATAAATCATTGGACGTTGCTGCTAAAGGAGCTATGGAGGTCCAAACAAAAGAAGGTATAAAGAGTATTCATGATATTTACTTTACTCCACAATTGAAGCACAATTTGATAAGTGTTGGGCAGCTATGTGAGAAAAATTATAAAGTAATCTTTGAGAATAAGAATTATACTATCTATGATAAGAATAAGGGTAATAGGGTGATCACTACTGTTCCTATGACAAGAAATAGGATGTTCCCCTTGAGGTTTAATGAACATAATAATAGTTTGGCAAATATGGCTTATGAGTATTCAAGTTGGTTATGGCATCTCAGGTATGGGAATTTAAATTTTAATAGTTTGAAGTTTCTAACCTCGCATGCATTAGTTTCTGGTTTGCCCAAGGTTGAGGAACACAAGGAGGTTTGTGAAGGTTGTGCTAAAGGAAAGCATGCAAGAGAAAAGTTTCCAAAGGGCAATGCATGGAGGGCTCATCACCTACTTCAGCTTGTTCATTTGGATATATGTGGTCCTATGTAGACTAAGAGTTTGGGCAAGTCATCATATTTCATCACTTTTATTGATAATTACTCATGAAATTGTTGGGTATATTTTTTGAAGGCCAAAGATGAAGCCTTGGATACATTCAAGAAATTTAAAGCCCTTGTGGAAAATGAGAAAGGGTGCAAGATCAAATGTTTAAGGACTGATCATGGAGGAGAGTTTTGCTCAAAGGCTTTCCAAAGTTATTGTGATTTTAATGGCATCAAAAGGCAACTTACTGCTGCATACACACCTCAACAAAATGGAGTAGCTGAAAGAAAGAATCATATTGTGGTTGAAATGGCAAGGTGCATGTTACAAACCAAGGGATTGAGCAATTCTTATTGGGGAGATGCAGTTGCTACAACTGTGTACATTCTTAACCATAGCCCCACCAGTGCACTAGAAAAGATGACTCCTTATGAAGCTTGGTATGGAAAAAGGCCTAATGTTAATCATTTCAAAGTTTTTGGTTGTTTGGCTTATGTGCATGTACTTGATCAGAATAGACAGAAGTTAGATGCAAAGAGTGAGTCATGTATTTTTATTGGGTATAGTGAGAAAAGAAAGGCTTATAGATTGTATAATCCCCTCACTAACAAGCTTATTGTCTCAAGAGATGTGATATTTGATGAAGGGGGAGTTTATGTTCATCAAAAAGACCATGTTGAGAAGCCAAAACCTGTTTTGAATGATGATATAATTGTTGATATTTATCATGAGCAGCCAACTAATGTTTCTGTATCCAGTGGTTTAACTCCACCAAGCAACCCTTCATCAAGTTCTTTAGTACCAAGTTCAAGTCCAACTTCTTCTCCAAAGTCTACAAGGAAGGTAAGGAAATTGAGTGATATCTACCAGAGGAGTGGAAATCAAGTACATGAAGAAAACCCAATAGGTGAGACAGTGAATTTTGCTTTATTAGCCAAGGCTGATTTTGAACCATCATGTTTTGAAGATGCATGTAATAATGAGTTTTGGGTGAAATCCATGGAAGAAGAGATGAATTCCATTCACAGGAATGACACTTGGGAGTTAATAGAACTTCCACATGACAAAAAAAGGATTGGCACCAAATGGGTCTACAAGACCAAGTTTAACAGTGATGGGAGTGTTGAAAGACACAAAGCAAGATTAGTTGCTAAAGGCTTCACACAAAAGTATGGAATTTATTATGAAGAGAAATTTGCACTAGTAGCAAGACAAGAGACCATAAGAATGCTGATTTCATTAGCAACTCAGAAAGAAGTGGAGCATACATCATATGGACGTGAAAAGTGCCTTCTTCAATAGGTGCTTAGAAGAGGAAGTATATGTGGAGCAGTCACAAGGTTTTGAAGTGGAAGGAAAAGATAATTATGTCTACAAGTTGAAGAAGGCTTTGTATGGCCTCAAGAAAGCACCAAGAGCATGGTATGCCAGGATTGATGGATACTTTCAGGAGAATGGCTTCCAGAGAAGTAAGAGTGATCGTACCCTTTACTACAAACAAGAAGGTATTGATATTCTCATCATAAGTTTGTATGTTGATGATCTTTTGTATATGGGTAGTAGTTCTAAGATGAAAGATGAATTCAAAGCTACTATGATGAAAGAATGTGAGATGAAAGATCTTGGTCTAATGAAATATTTTCTAGGAATGGAGGTTTATCAAAGTAAGGATGAGATTTTCATTTGTCAAACAAAGTATGCACAAGATATGCTAAAGAAATTGAATATGACTAATTGTAACCCTGCCTCCACTCCAAGTGCTCATGGAGTTTTGTTATGTAGAGATGATTGTGCTGATTTAGTTGATGAGACAACTTACAGAAGTATTGTGGGGAGCTTGATGTTTCTAATCCACATGAGGCCTGATATTGCCTATTTAGTTTCACTTGTTTGAAGGTATATGACAAATCCATCTGAAATACATATGAAGGCAGCCAAGAGGATTTTGAGGTATGTGAAAGGGAATTTAAGTTTTGGTATTCATTACTACTCTTCTGAAAAGTTCAATCTTGTAGGCTTTAGTGATTTAGATTGGGGAGGTAGTATGGATGACCCTAGATCTACATCTGGAAATTGTTTTTCTTTTGGTTCTAGATTAATTACTTGGAGCTCGAAAAAACAAAGCATTGTTGCCCTCTCATCTATAGAAGAAGAGTATGTTGCAATTACCTCAGGACATACACAAGCTCTTTGGCTCAGAAAAGTTTTGGAAGAAATTGGAGAAAACAAATTCAGCCTATAGTGATATATTGTGACAATGTGAGTGCCATCAAGTTAGCTAAGAATCCGGTTCATCACAGTAGAACAAAGCTGTTTGATTTGAAATATCACTTCATACAAGATTTGGTGTAGAAGAAGGATGTCAAATTGAGGCACATCAACACCCAGGATCAACTAGTAGATATATTCACCAAAGTGATTTTGAAAGCTCAGTTTATAGCACTATGAGATAATATTGTGAGCCCTCTTAGCATCAAGGGGGAGTATGTTGATAACTAATGCTACTCTAGCATGCAGCTAGATTAATTTAGTTAATAGTTTTTTGTTTATTCATGCAAATAAAGCATGTACTCCAACATGCATTAATCCTTAGGACTATTTTTAGTTTTGTTTTTTGCATGAATTTGTTTTTAGTAAATAAAGCATGTTGTGCATGCACTTATTGTATTCTTAATTAAAGGAGTAGTTTGTTTTTTTAGTTTGAGAGCCTTAGTAGCTTTCTATGCAATGCTAGGAATATATTTAGAACTGCAGTTATTATTAATTCTTCTAGGCTACAAATTCTTTATATATACAGCCTCTATGTAATTTTTTAATTAAGCTTCAATAAAGAAATTGGTGTGTGCAATTCCAAAAAACAAGGCACTTTGTTTTTTATTCTGAATTGTGATTTCTTTTTGCAATTGATTCTTTTTGCTATTATTGTTTGCTAATCAGCTGGTTTAGAGAGGATAGGCCAGTTCAAAATTGTACAGTTTCTTCTTCAAGAATTTTGTAGTCGTCAAAGTTATAGTTGCATTTCGGGCAATATGCGTGAAATGGATTGGAAAAAGGATTTATTACTTTTAAGATCCCATGAACCTGCAAGATATGTTTAACTGTTAGTACTAGGAATGCAAATTCTTATAAATTGAAGAGTAGAATTGTGTGGAAAAAATTACCTCAATGTTGTATGTTCCAGTGCATTGAGTCTTTCGATTGTTCTTTTATCATTCAATTTGCATATAATTGTTGATAAACCTGTCTGAAGTGTGTTTTTTAAATTTGTCCTTTTAACAACGTTTCTAAACAACATTGTTGGGATTTCATTTCTTTTGAGTTGCTCTTCAATTGTTAAGTAGTGTTGTGCAAAATTTGGATGTAATAGAAGTTGTTTACCAGTAACAAAATTAGTTTTGTTGAAAGGAGACTAAAAAATCAAGAAGATTATGTAAGGAAGAATGAGGATAGTTTTGTACCATTGCCTTGTCCATGGCGGTGAAGCCATCTTTGATTTCAATCATGTATTGAGAAACTTTTCTTTGTTGTAACAACCAACTCACCAATTGCTTCAGTGGCATATTTGTTTGTGCTTGTGAGCAATTGTTTGATAGTTGTACCTGGAATGAAGTTACATTGCTGGTAGATACTTGGTTTGGTCTCCACCATAGATGATTATTTTAAAATCAATATACAATTGCAATCTCGACAATCATAATCTATTTTTGCAGCAATTTGAAATCCTGTTATAAAAATTCCTGATCCTAGAATAATCTTGTTTTCATATTGTTGGACAAGATTAATGGATGCATTCAATGTAATTGTCATTTTTGCCTTTGAATCTCACGTTTGTTGTTCACTTTGTCTAGTGTCGCTTTATAGACTACAAGAACATCACCTTCAAACATGTTTTCATTTTTTCTTGCATTGAGATCTTCAATTAATATACAGTTTGGAGTTTTCATTTTTGATCTACAGCAAATAAAATTAGATGTTGTTAATACTTGGAAATTGGGTATAAATATTTGCTGAGTAGCAGTTAAGCTATGTCCTTACCTTTTTGGTGTTTGTTATTGCTTTGGATGTTCTTGCTTCAACTGAGCTTGTTTTGCTGGCCTTTTGCTTAGGTCCATTGCTTTGCTGCTAAAAAAGTGTACAATAGCTGTGTTATAAGATGATAACTATAGCTTTGGATTGGAGTATAGAACACTATATTGTTTTTTGTATAATGTTTTCTAATTGGGTGAGTTGTGGTTGTGATTGGTGACATGTTTATTATAACATTGGCTCATATTATTATGTTGGTTGTGATGTACATTTATGAAAGTAGCAAGGTGATCTAATTTGTATATAGAACATATATTTGCAGTAGAATTGGACCAAATGTGATCTATTAATGGTTTGTTTAAACTGTGTTCTTCGTTTAATAGTAATTGCACTTTGTGTAGTTGCATTTGATGTAGAAAGATTCTTGTGGTTTTGTTTTTATTGCACATGTCAATATTGAAATCACTTATAATGTATAGAGGATTTATTATGTTTGCATATGTGACTACTTCATTGATGATTTTGGTAATTTCTAGTATTGGAGCATTGGGTTTTGCATAAACATTACAAATATTGATTTCATTGTTGGCTTCAAGTATTGTGACTGTTATGGCCTCAACATTTGTTTTTTTGTGTTCTTTTATTTTGGACACTAACAAATGTTTTTTAGTTAAGGTTGATATGGCATATATGTTATGTATAGCATAACTATGAAATTGTTCAAAGACATTGTTCATTTGAGAGGGATGCATGTGTAGTTCTTGTAAACACAAGATGTTAGATGACATTATATCATAGCCATTGACAATGTCATTTATATGGTCTTTTAAGCTATGAGTGTTTAATGTGCATAAAAGCATTTGTGATGTGTTAGTTGAACATGTGATCTAATTTTCAAATTGCCATTGTGCATCTAATTCAAGGCGAGACATTTTTAGGAATATCTTTTGTTTGACTTTGAAATTTGTTGGATTTAGAGATTTGAGAAGAAATAATAATTCAATAGATTTTGTTCATGAAAGTGTTGTGTATGTTAAACCATGTTGTTTTATGCCAGTTGGATCAAAAGCTAGACCTTGCATTGTGAGTCCTCGTGATCAATGTATGGTTCGTGCACATGCTATTTGTATTGGAAACTATTTTTGAATAATAATTTTTGCATTTGTCAATTTTTTTTGTATGGGCTTAATGACTCAAACTATGGGCATCCAATATTTATCAATGTGTTGGACATAGCAATGTGCTAGTGTTTTCTTTTGCTGATGTCCAATTTTTGGGTAATTATATTTTATCCAAACAATATCAAAATCCTGGTGTTTTGTGTATGCTTTAAATATTCCTTCTGATCCATTTACTAGGTCGTCTTGTGTGTTGTAGTTACCTACAAATATTTCTATGAGGATATTTGGTTTCAATTTTATTTGAGGTGGTAGTGCGGTTGTATGGCTGTATAGACGGATCCCATTGTTGTTTTCCTTTTGTTCATCAATTGCATTTAATACTATTAGTTCGTCAAGTATGATAGATAACATATTGTTATTGTGGATATCAAAATCCTTTCTTTTATAAAATTAAAAAGGGAATGTTGGGTCAATGGGTGGTGGGCGGAAGAAAAAGTAGTTTAGATACAGTAAATCATCATTTGTTTGTTGACCTATTCTAATTCTGTTGAGGACTGAGATGAACTTGTCATCTTTTTGGCGCATTGTTGTTTTTAATGAGTAGCAGTTTATTTTTTCTTTCCAAAATTTTTAAGGCATTAGATCTATTGAAGTTGGGGAATTTTCAAATACAATGGAGTCAAGTACAGGTTGTGCTTGATAAAGGTCACCACAAAAAAATGTGTCAAGCTTTCCAAAGTATATAGTAGGTGTTTTCATTATATCACATAATTGTTTGTCAATGTAGTGTAAAAATGTTGATCCTACTAATGATATTTCATCTATTAAAAGTACATGTAATTGATAGTAATGCTTTGACATTGCATCTGGCATTTTGACGTTAAGTGGAACAAATTCTAACTTGTTGAAAGGTATGTGAAACATTGAATGTAATGTTGTTCCACCTATATTGTATGCTTCTTTTCTTGGGAATGTAGTTATTAGGCCCTTTGGTTTGTCTGGGTCATTGTCGATTGACTTATTGTAGATGCAAAGAAGGGCTTGGTAAATGGCCTTTGTAGTAAACTTCTTTCCAATTCTAGCTCCACCTGTCAAGAACAAGTGCAATGGAGCTATGATGTTTTTTAATTTTTTCATTATGATGTCCTTGACAATTGTTTGTTGTTCTTTGTTTAACATTTGCCTCAATTTGTAGTAGTCATTGTTGTCCATAATTTGTGGGTGTTGAGAAATTTTGAATGCATTGGGGGCTATGCTATTTATTTTGTTGTAATGTATGGTTTGGATATCTTTATGCATGACATATTGTTCATGTTGTTTACTTGTTTGAATTATGGAGGATTGGGTATGAGTGTTATTATCTTTGTAGTTAATTTCATGAATAAATTTTTCAATGTCACCCCATGTAGCATTTATATTGTACGTGAACTTTGCATGATTGCTTTGAATTGTTTTTTCATGATGTAAATAGGCATCTTCCCATGTATTGAAATTTTATTTCAATGTATGCTCGTTTATTGTGAATGACACGAAGAGTAGTAATTGCTCTTTACAATGTTTCTCTAAATCAGTATGTTTGGTGAAATTGACAAAGCGTATAACATTTGGTTTAGTCTTTGCATCAATTTTATTGCCCTTTTTGTTGTACTTTGAGATGAACTCTGCAAGACAAATGTGTGTAATTTATTGAGGTCATTTTATGTAGTAGTCAATTAAAGAGTTACAGATTGCATTTTCTGACTCATTTGGTTCCTTATTTAATAGTTCGACAGGTTTCAATATAAATGTGTTGTTGTTGTCAGATCTTGTGTCAATAAATATACATTTTCTTGAGCTATAATTCAATGAAAGATAGAAAATGTGAGTAGCTTGTTGTGATGACATTTGTTGTAGGTTGAGCAAGGCGTTTCCAAGTTTTCTTATCATTTTTATTGCATCAATATTGTCTTGTTGGTCCTCTTTGCGTATTCTTTTGAATTCTTGTGCCATTGACTTATCAACCTTTTCCATGTATGAGCTATAGTACATTGCTGCAGCATATGCATTAAGCACAAATTGCACGCATCTGTATTTGCTTTCCAAAGTTGTGGGATTTTTTTCCCAAAGCTATTGTTCCATGCTTGTGATAACTTCCTTTGTAGGAAAAGAGTGGGTCTATGGATTGTAGACCTCAAAGTAGTTATGTACTCATCATCAATAATGTCATTGTTCATTCAAGAACATTTGAAAGGTGAATGATATGTCATAGTTTGTTGTTTGCATCTTTGAAAAAATATTGTTGGTGATTGAGATTATGGTTTGGTTATTTGCTGTTAGTGGTTCTAATATTGTAGTTTTCTATATTGGTGGCAGTGGAAAATTGTATCTACAAGATCCATTTTTTTATCTCCTACATTTCTTTGTATGATGGTGCTTCTGTAGTATGGCTATGCTAGGTTCTAGGTGTTTAGTTGCATAAGTAATATACTTGTCAACAGACTCTATAATACTTGAATTGCTATGTTTTCCATATATTGGTGCATCTTTTACCCATATCAAAAAATGGTCATCTTCATTGCCTCGATTTTGGAATTTAGTTATAGAGAAGTAGTCCAAAACATTTCCAAAGAAAGAGTCATTTATACTTATTATCTTTTTTAGTACATCTATTCTATGTCTATAGTAGCATACACGAGTGACTGGATCTCTTTTGATGAGTTGTAATTTATCTTTTTAATTTACGTTATAAGATTGTTCTTGTTGTAATGTTGGTTGATGCATGTTGTGGAGTTCTTGAAGTGTGCTTGTTAAAGCATTCCAATTTTGTTCAACACTATTGAAAGTAAGGAAAAAAGTTGGTGGTCCTAATTGGCATATCATTACAAATACATTTTTCTTTAGTTGGTGTATGTAGTCTGGTGATATTCTTATTCTTTTGAAGTCAACATAGCCAATATTTGATTTGAGAAATTTTTCTAGGTTTGGTTTATGTTTGACTTCTTTTGCTAGTAGCTTTCTACCTTTCAATTTACCTTTCTAGATTCTAATCCACGTAGTATACAATAATTATTGTATAAGTATTTTGATGGTTTTGAGAAATAGGTTGGTTGTGTGGTATGAAAAATGTCTTTGTGAATTTGACAATTCCCATTGTGCAATTTTTTGGTAGCTAAATCTTTTGACAATGTCATCATCATGTGGACTGTCAAAGAAAAGTGTGGGAAAGTTCATTTCCTCAGCATATTTGTCTTTAAAGATTCCAATAGGGTAATTGTCTTGTGTAGGTGCAATTTCTATGATTTTATCTTGCATTCTATGTATACATGTAGATTCAGTGAATCCATGTATCAAAGTTTCAGATGGATCTTCTTGTTCTAAGTCACTTTCTGACTCAATTTCAGTTGTACCAATTTTAGTATTGTTTTCATTTTCACTATTCCTTTGTAGAGCTTGTTTCCAGTCATTGCTTATTTCAACATTTTCCATTCTGAATAGTGTAGTTTTTTGTTAACTGGTCAAGAGCTTGCATAATCATATTTGGTTGCACCATTCATTTTTGAAATACATTTTTATATTCCAAGCCTCTTTTTAGAGATATAACAATTGTTGATGTACTGCCAACTGATTTTGGCAATGCTTTTTGTTTAATGTTCATGTTAACTAGAACATTGATGATAGAACCTGTTAATCCCATTTGAAATGTTTTGTATCCTAGTTCCCAAATTTGGGCAAATGCAATTCTGAGTGAAACAAGGCGTTCTTCTAGTTGTGATCATATTTGTACATATTACAATGGTTTATTGGTTTGGATATTATGTGGTGTAGCATACTTAGGTACAACTGATTATTTTAATGCAATATGACATATGTGACAAATTGAATTTGTTAATACAACATTATTGGATTTGAGTAGTTTGTTGTATGTATGTTTTTGTTTTTTTGTGAAAATTTTAATGTCTTTGTTGAAACATAGTAATTGGCAAATTGAACATTCATGTTTTGGTGTGTCTAGGATTGTACTTTGGAAAATTTGTATTGGTGATAGTGTTCTCCTCTTTTTCAAACTTGTACATATTGGTCTATGGTTGTTTTGCATTTGTTATTGATCTTCGGAATTCAAGATTGTCTTTGTATGTTCCACTTTTCATGGTTCTACTAGTTCCATTGTTTCATGTTCTTTGGTACTTCTAATCAATTTCTTCAATTGGCACAATGAAAATATTGGTTGGGAGTTGCTTTTTAGTCCGTTGTCTTCTTCAGGTGTAGTTGTGTTGATATTTTCTGGGCTTTTCATTTTTTTACTTATGTTACTATTTTTTGACCTTTTCCTTTGTATTAGTTTTGATATATTTTTCGACTTCTCTTAGTGTTATGCTTTGTTGGAATTGCAGATTTTGTGTTTTGAATCTTAAAAGTGGTTCAAAATGTCTTGTAAAAGAATTTGCATCATGGAAGAGGATGGAATATGATTCTGTATTTGGTAATGGATTGGAATGGTAGTACATTTTCCCTATGGAGATTGACTAGAGACATATTTGTATATTTAACCACTTGGATAGCCATTGTATACAAAATATGTCTCCCCATAATCCAATCTCTTGGTCAGTTGTAGTTGGTTTTGCAGGTAGTCGCATTCTTTGAATGTATGTCTTGAGATCTAGTATTTTGTGTAATTCATATAGAGTTTGAGGATTTAGTTCATAGTTATATGAGTTGATTGCTTCTATTTCACCTTTTGCAAGGCAACTAAAGAAGTAGTCAATGGTTCCGATTTGCAGTTGCGTTGATTTGTATTGATGGTTTAGTAGATATGATAATGAGTCAAATAAGAAATCTCCAATATTGTATGTAGATATACTTATTCTATATAGTCCTTCCTTTTGTCGTACATTGTCAATGATGACAATTTGAGGTTTGCTTGTAATCTTGTAGTTGTCTATGTCAATAATTTCTATTTTTTGTTTGTCTAGAGAAATACACAATTGGTGTGTTACTCAATAGTAAGTGAGATCTTGCAAGTATGATGTATATGCGGCTAGAAATTACAAATTTTGTTTCTTTGTTACTAGGAGTCTGTCTCCCTTGTGATATCTTCTCCTAGTTGACAAAATCAATATTGTGAGTATGATATAATTGTAAGCAAACCGATCTTTGTTTTTTATTGTTCGCTAACTATTTTATCATATAGTATAATTCTTATTTTATTTGATGAGAACTCTCCCTACTTATGATGTCTTCTCCTAGTTAACAAAATTGACACTATCACTATAATATAATTGTCAATAAAGCAATCTTCTTTTTTTATTGTTACCTAACTAGATTTAATATCAATGCATATTTGAATTTAACATGCTAGATTTTATCATAGTAATTCTTCAAATTCAAGAAGCAATAAAACATCAATTTCAAATTATAGTAATATTTGTCTTCAAAACAATTGTTTCCTTAAAATTTAATTTTGCAACATGAATGGAAACTATAGACTGCTAACTATAAGGAATAGAAAATGTGTGAAAAAACCTACCTTTTAATATGGTGATTGAGAATTTGCTAGACTTGTTCCTTGTGTCAAATGTTGCTGCTATTTGCAATTAATAGTAACATATCAGTATTCATAATTACTAAGAAGTATAAGAATAGAATGAAACATCAATTTCAAATTACAATAATATTTGTTTTCAAAACCGTTGTTTCCATTAAATTTGATTTTGCAACATGATTACAGGTTACAAATTTAAAGTTATAGTAATACTTGTTTCAAACATACTTTTTCTTTTGAATTTTGGATGCGCAATGGTAAAACAAAATGTAGAGTGCTTGAGGAATATGTACATATTTTCAAATCTATTATATAAACCTTTGCCTTTGACTATAATTAACAACTTTCCTTTTTATTCCTTTTTAGTACTCACAATTGATTAAATAAATCAAAAAAGCAAATGAAACATTTTACATATTTTAGTTAAACTTTTTTTCAAAGTTTTTACTTTCTGAGTATCAAAGTTCTTTAAGATTGACATATCAACAAAAATTCACAAATTGCCTAATAGATGACTGTTTAGATGACATGATAAATATAAAGGAAGACAAATTGTTTAACCCAAAGGAAGAATTAATGAAGGCAATACGAGGAAATTATACATATTTTGACCAAATGAAATCTTATATATACGCTTTAACAATATTTCAAAATTTTACAGAAAATCAGACCATCATATGAAAAATACAATAGAATTTTTGATAGTATTTAACTGGTTACCTATGAAACCAATCAGCTTGGTTTCTTGCAAGTTCTACCACTATTCTAGCATTGTAAATAATGAATAATCATTAAGAATGGAAAATTACAGTATGAAAGTTTGGAACTGAACTCAAGATACTTACAAAAGCCCTCTTGACCTGGAAAAAGAGCTCTTATACTGAAATATCTACTTACGTGAATAAAATGCCAGCCACCAGCCTGAAAGCACAGTTTGACTGTTAGATGCTATCAATGCTTGGAAAAACTAAATTATAAAAGATCAGAGGAAATGTAAGGGAAAACAAATTGGTTTTTCTTACAAATACATGACAAAATTGCAAAGAAAATTTAAGACCACAGTGCAAAAGACCCAAATAATGTCTTCAAAGTTTTTTTAGCTGCTAAGAATTCTGGTTAGGAGTTGAGTGGTCCATTGAATTAGAATGTAATTATTTTTATTAAAAAATATAATTTATTGCAATTTAAACTCGATGAAAACAAAGATTTTATAATCTATTGTTGGAAGATTATAACACCAGATATCAATTTTTTATTTAAAAGATAGAAACATTTATTTTAAAAAAATCCAGCAATGGCCCAAATAAATAGAAGATTGTAAATTCAAATACCTTTTAGCAATTAATTAGCCTTCAGGCTGAAATATGGGAGGAGCCTGTAACACTGTGGATCGAAAGCTAATGAAAAATAAAAGATAGTGAATAAGAAGATTCATTTTAGTGTTATATGTATATATGTATGTCCATTTGTTATGAGTACATGACAGTTTAATTGGTTTAAAATTAGGATTTATCTGATCTGTTACTTTATAGATATATGCAATAGGAAAGAAAAAGAATGGTCAGAGAAGGCCAATTGCCATTGCAAAACACAACTTTTAAGATATTGCAACAATTCTTATATATAAAAAATTGATTGTCTATGTCAATGGGCTAGGCATGCTCTCATGAATTATAATCATATATGCAATATTGCCTTTCAATTACCATGCATGTATCTACCATCTTGCAATGTTTTCTGATGGGATGTAGATGTTAGTAAATTGTGCCTGAAAGAACTTAGCATACTTGACAATTATAATTAACAAAATCTGTGGAATGTATATATCTTTAGTTTGTTATAAAATCTTGGTGGTCATTTGATCCAACTAAAGTATTCTGTCTTTTCACTTAGAATGCTTCACAAGCACCTCTGATATGTTTTTTTTTCCTCTTTCTATTCTTTCTCTCACATTTTATACTTAAATTATGTGTAATTTTAGTAGATTTGTTGCAGAAATTATAACTTTGATCCTCTCACAACCTAGATTATAACAGATTTGTTGTAGATTTGTTGAATATTGCTTACAGTTGTTAATGTTGATAAGTTTCCTATGAACTATAGATGTTCGGAGACCATAGATTAAAATTGTAGCTACCTTTATGTTCCTTTTGTTTAGGGAATTTTCTCAAAATTTAAGTTGAGTTTAATTCATTGTAATGTAAGGTTTGAGCATATTATATAAATCTCTATTAATATATTTGATTTATTAGGAGTAATATATTTTATAACTAAATAGACATTGCAGATATCAAGCCAAATAGAAACAAACTATTTGTAAAAAAACTAACACGTGGGCAAAATGGAAGGAGTAGGAGATTTGTTGATAAGTGATGCTGCTCTAGCATGCAGCTCAATGCAACTCTAGTTTGGACATGAAGCTATCCATTCATCACCATGCATAAGCTATTTTTAGTTAATAGTTTTTTTTTGTTTATTCATGCAAATAAAGCATGTACTCCAGCATGCATGAATCCTTAGGACTATTCTTAGTTTTTCTTTTTGCATGAGTTTGTTTTTAGTAAATAAAGCATGTTGTACATGCACTTAATGTATTCTTAATTTAGGGAGTAGTTTTCTTTTTTTAGTTTGAGAGCCTTAGTAGCTTTCCATGCAAAGCTAGGAATATATTTAGAACTACAGTTATTATTTATTCTTCTAGACTACAAATTCTTTATATATACAGCCTCTATGTAATCTTTTAATTAAGCTTCAATAAAGATATTGGTGTTTTCTTCTTTTTGTTGTTATTGTTTCCTAATCAGTTGGTTCATAGAGGATAGGTCAGGTTCAAAATTCTACAAGTGGTATCAGAGCAGGTAAAATTGTTTTGGGTTAAAGTTTTATTGTTGAAATTTTTCCAAAGTTGATCATGTTGAATTCTAACCATATGCCCGTTCCAGAATTTGATGGGAATGATTATGATTATTGGTGCATTAAGATGCAGACCTTTTTTATTAGAAAAGATTTGTGGGAGATTATTGAATCAGGTTATCAAGAGCCAACTGATTGGAATGCCCTTACAGGCAATGAAAGAACAACAAGAAAGGAAGCAAGGAAAAGGAATGCTCAAGCTTTGTTTCACATTCAGATAGCTCTTGATAAGAGCTTATTTCCAAGAATATCAGGAGCAACAACTGCCAAAGATGCCTGGAAGACTCTACAAGAAGCTTACCAGGGTAGTGTTCAAGTTAAAGTGGTCAAGCTTCAGACATTGAAGCAAGAGTTCAAGAATTTGAAGATGCAAGAAGCTGAAAGTATAAGTGATTATTGTGTCAGAGTCAAAGATGTGGTCAATAAAATGGCTACACTTGGAGAAATTGTAAGCAATGAAGTTTTGATAAAAAAGGTGTTGAGATCTTTGACACCCAGATGGAATCATGTAGCAATAATCATAGAAGAAAGCAAGGATTTGACAAAACTACAGTTTGATCAACTGGTTGGATCCTTGATGTCTCATGAAGAAAGATTGAAAGATTCTTTTGAAGGTGTAGAGAAAGCATTTTCCTCTAAATTGCTAATCACAAAAAATGAAGATGCAAGCAGCAGTAGTGCCAAAATCAATCAAGGCCAAGGTAAAGGGCAAAGCCAAAATTCTTCAAGAGGTAGAGGAAGAGGTGGCTCAAAAGGAAGTGGTGGTTTTAGAGGAAGAGGTAGAGGTAGATTTGATAAGAAAAATGTTCAATGTTACCATTGTAATAGGTATGGCCACTTTGAAAGAGAATGCAGATTGAAAGAAGGTAAAAGTGCTAACTATGCTCAAGAAAGTAGTGAGAATCCTCCTGATCGCTTATTTTTATCTTATGCCAAGGGTGAAAATATTAGTAAAGATGTTTGGTACCTAGATTCTGGATGCTCTAACCATATGACAGGAAATGAGAAATTGTTTTCAACAAAGGATGGAAGTTTCAAATCCAAGATCCAGCTTGGTGATGATAAATCATTGGAGGTTGCTGCCAAAGGAGCTATGGAGGTCCAAACAAAAGAAGGTATAAAGAGTATTCATGATATTTATTATACTCCACAAATGAAGCACAATTTGTTAAGTGTTGGGCAGCTATGTGAGAAAAATTATAAAGTAGTCTTTGAGAATAAGACTTGTACTATCTATGATAAGAATAAGGATAATAGGGTGATCACTGTTGTTCCTATGACAAGAAATAGGATGTTCCCCTTGAGGTTTGGTGAACATAACAAAAGTTTGGCAAATATGGCTTATGAGGATTCAAGTTGGTTATGGCATCTCAGGTATGGGCATTTACATTTTCATAGTTTGTGGGTATCAAGAGAATATCTAAGGGTTCGAAACCATTACGATTGTGATAACAATTCACCAATAAAACAAAAATAAATAAATAAATTATATCTTATTTTTTAAGAAAGAAAATAGTTTTTAATCTTTAAAATAAAATTTCTAATTTTCTTAAAGGAATAAAATAGGTTTTATCTATGTTTAGTGATGGTTGTCATTTTGAGGATATTCTATATATCTTTGTTGTCTTGAGGAATAACACATGTTTTACCTCTATTTAGGTATTAAAATTGCAAGAGCAGTTATAGAATTGTAGATTGCAAGAGCAATTATGATAGCAACAATTGTGAGGATTGTAATTGTTTTTTTTGAATAATAAGAATATTGACACCTTGTCCGATGGATATTTTATTGATGTTTTGTCAAGGTTTTACTTCCCATAAATTAGCTTCTTATGTTTGTTCTATTATTCCATTTTATTCTTTTCATTATTTCTTTACAACTAATTTGTGCTACAATATTTGATCTCCTAAGTTTATGCTTCTGCTTACACAATAGAAACAAGGAAGGAAATAATGTGTTTCAAAAGTTACCATATTCAGTAAGCTAAGACACCATACAACTCTTGGGGTGGAGCCACCAAAGAGGCAAATTTCTTTGGTCCACTAATTCTTACCAAATGAAAGTCTAGATAACTATTTATTTGCAAAGACAAAGAGTATCATGGATTGGGATTGAAGGTACTATATTATTTCAAATATAGCCTTTGCTCTTGTTTACCTTCATGAGGTTTGTGAGTAGTGAGTTGTGCTTAGAGATGTGAAGGTGGTGTAGAGGCATGCCAACTCATACACGATCAACACCACAAAAAACAAATTCTTTGAGTTTATTTGTTTCAAATTTTCAGTTCAATAGTCTCATTGGAATCTTCTTATTTGCTTTACAAAATTCATTATTACCATGTTCAATCTAATTCTAAGTAAGGTAATTGTGAAAGATAAAAGAGAAAGTTTAAAATACATAATGGTCACACTGAACACTCAGAAAGCTATATGGATCTGACTCATATATTAGTTTACTCTCTTTTGATATGCACAAAATAGATCTCAAGGAAAAGAACTTGGCAAGCATACAACTAAATTACACAACCTATATCGCCATCCTCCTAATTTGTGTCAAAATGGGAGCTTGAAATAGAGTAAGGACCTCCATTGAAGCAGAAAGAAGATTTTGTCAACTATTGTATTTGTAACTACCACCGTAGTCTAAATGTATGCAAATTGTGGAAACATAGACAAATACTGTGAACTACTTAAATGCCTCAAAGAAATGTGGTATTGTGGTTTACAATATTATTAGGGTATACATAAAATGAATATGGTGAGAAGGCTCTACACACTTGTAAGAAAAATGAATTAGCAGGATTATAGATTTCAAAACCTTTGCCTACATCATACGGTATGCATGTGAGTTAATTTTGTAAGTAAAAAAAATTGCATCAAATACAATTTCCAGATGTTAATTTGAAACTATTTAGCAAGAAAACAGACTATAGGGGTTTGAAGGAAAGAAGGCCAATCAAATGACAATTTGAATGACATTGATTGAAAAGCACATTCATCAATTAGCCGACCAAATGAATGCATTCTAAATGTTTTAATACAAAAGAAAAATGACATGCATTTGAAATGTCTTGTATTAACTATTCAACCCTCTAGTGATGAATGGACTCAAAGGAATGTGAATTGAATAGAAAGAAAAAATTAGTAAAAGGAATGAGAAAGGACACCAACTAAGGAAGAATAAAAAATGATGGTGCATCTTCATCGAGCAAGGAATTTGATATCCATCAATGTATTCAGCTATTTGATAGAGCTTGAATTGGTGGTGAAAGAGTATGTGTGATACAAGGAGGAAGGGAAACAACGCAAGGTAGCATGGTGAGTAAGTGTGGGTTGAGAAAGTGAGAAAGTGGGGCTTCATAGGGTAGGAAGAAGAAGGCACTTGTGTCAATGGTTGTGTAGAAGAAAAGAGTGAGTTTCAAAATTTGTGAGGAAGGTCATTGAAGAGGTCAAACATAATTGAATTTGTTCCTAATATTAATTTTTAATTTGAAGTAGACTTTGTTGCTTGCTGCAATCTTTTGTGTAATATGAGAGAAGAGAGAATCTACCAATGTAGATTTATGTTTTGTATTTGAATGCTCAAGAGAAGGTTTTTCCTTGCATCAAATGGTATCAGAACCAAAGGTTTTGAGTGTATAGGCAAAGCATCAAACGTAAGGCAGCCTATGCTAGGACCTGAGAGTGGGAAGAGAATAAAGCAGTGAGAGTATGATAGGAGGTTGAGAAACTGGTGGAAGTTTGGAGGAGTCTTGCAATAGTGAGAGCTAAGAAGACTAAAAGTTATTGATGGAGAAAATAAAGAAAAAGTGAGGGTTTTTTATTTGTTAGGTTTTTATAATCCTCATGTTAGAGAAAAGGAGAAAGAAGAGATGGATGACTATATTTGAGAGGAAAGCACAAAAATTGAGGAAAGAGGCATGAGATGCCTTGGAAGAGATAAAGAGAGAGATGAGAAAGGATAGTTGCAATAGAAAGGCAAAAGATATGAGAGCAACTCACACTAGTGAAAAGACAAATGAAGAAAGACAAGAAGAGAAAATGGTTGCAGTGGACCATCAATTGGTGAATGAAAGTGATGGAGAAGAAAATACCTCATAGATTGAGGTAGAAGATGAAGGTTAGAAGGTAAAGGTCATAGAAAAGGTTGATCAAGAACCAGAAGAGGATGGTACATTTCTCGCAGAACAGATTGTGCTAAGTAAAGATGAGAAAGAAAATGGATTTGAGCTACCTGAAGAAGTTATAGTTGCAATAGAAGGTGATAAAGAAGATATTGCAATGGCTGAGGAGGTAATTAAGTTTTTTGATTTTGGCAAAATAAAGATGAATAAGGATGAATTTTAAATGCAAGTAGATATTGTATATGAGCATGTCAAAGTTGTAGAAAGTGGAAATGAATGTTGTATATTTGTATGGGGCTGTGGAGTCTTTGTGTGAGGAACTAATAGAGGATACTACTAGTGAGATTTTGTTGAGGAGGTTGGTTGATAGTGGGTTGGATCCCACAAAGGAGAAAAAGAGAGGGGAATGCCTTTGGCAAAGGAGGATGGTATACAATGGATGTGAGTCTAGGAGAGGGAAGAAGAGAAGAGGGCACACTTAGCGGAGGAGATCGGCAAGTCCACTAGCTAAGTGCTGGAAGAGGTGAAGGAAGAAGACTTTTTATGTACCTAAAGTAGTAATGGGGTTTACTGTAGGTTGTTTACAACCAAGAAGATTAGTTTGACTACTTAACCACATATTGTGAAGTTATTCTCACAAATTTCATACCTAGCACGTGAGTTTGTTTGTCTCATATTTTGGGTTTAGTGATCTCGTTGGTATCTTATTATCAACTTTGCAGAATTCATTCTCACCAGTTTTTATCTAACTCTAAGTTAGGTGATTGTGAAGGATAAAAGGGAAAATTTAAAATATGGAATGGTCACATTTTCAATACTCACAAAGCTATGGAAATTCAGATATTAGTTTGCTATCTTTTGATATGCACATCTCAACTAAAATAACTTGACAAGCATACAACTAAACTACCCAAACTATGTCGATATCCTCCCAATCTATGTCAAAATGAGATTTGAAACAATGTAAGGACCTCCATCATAGTAGAATGAAAATTTTGTCAGCTATTGTATTTGTAACTCCCACAATACTCTACAAGTATGCACATTATTGAAATGTACACAAGGCCCTTGAACTTCTTAAATGCCTCAAAGAAATGTGGTATCGTGGTTTATAATGATTGTAGGTTATGGACATAAAAAATTTGGTGAGAAATCTTTAGACACTTTTAATAAAATGAATTGGTAGGTATATAGATTCCATAACCTTTGCTTGCATCATGGGATTGTCATGTGAGTTAGTTTTGTAACTACAACAATTACTATTAAATTCTGTGAGAAGCAAGAATCGAGCTAAGATCTGATGTCGGTCATAGATCACATGCAACTCCAAGCAATGGATAATCAAAGATCAAAATAGCTGAATGAAGATAAATCTGATATGAGAGAAAAATAGAGATAAAGAAGAGAATTTAGAGAAGACTCTCACCGAGCTATCACTTAACTAGTGAAGGTGAGAGTATATTGCTTATTATATAGAAAAATAATAGCATATACAACCAAGAGGTGCATTAACTCCCACCTCCATAAAAAGTGGGAGGTTTTACCTACTACCCCATAAAAGGTGGGAGGTTTTTACCTAATTGGTAAATGTCAAAACATGTGGCATAACCTCCTTACATGAAAATAAAAAAGGAGTTATAAGAGGTGGCACATAAGGCCAAAAGAGGGTGAGAAACCCAACTACCCCATAACCCACTTAGGAAATGAAAAAATAGTGGTTATGAGAGGTGGCACAACAAGCCAAAAGAGGGTGTCTAACTCAACTACCCATGTGAGGTGGAGAGTTACACATGTAGCTAATGTATTCCGCCACGTGTCCTCATATTAACGACACCTAATAACCTAAGCAAGCTTAATAATATATGTGTAGGAAAAATAAATACCCCCTAACATAAGGAAAATAAAAAAACCTACACTAACACCCCCCCTTAAGCGTAGCTTAGGTGGGTGAAAAGATGGGTCCCGGCAAATGAGGCCATGTTAGGTACCCATGTACATAAATATCCCCTCCAAAAGAAGAAGCCCCCCCATAAGAGGAATAGACCCCCCTAAATAGAGAGAGAAAGAATGAAGGACTAAGAAGCCCCTCCTAAAGTAGACACCTTTTGCATCCCAAGCAAAGATCGCAAATGAAGGAACTTGCTTGGGGTGAAAGGTTTGGTGAAGATGTCTGCAGTTTGCTCCGATGTAGAACAATACTTAAGATCAATGATGCCTTCTTGAATCAGCTCTCGAATGTAGTGCATATGTATCTCAATGTGTTTCGTCCTCTGATGATGAACTGAATTTCTTGAGATCTGTATAGCACTCTGACTATCACAAAAGATAATGGTAGGATTTCTAACTGGAATACCAAACTCAGTAAGAATATTTTGAAGCCAAATAGCCTCAGTGGTGGCATTGACTACCCCTTGATACTTGGCCTCTGTCGATGAAAGAGCAATTGCAGACTGCTTCTTGCTTGACCAACAAACTGGACCAGAACCAAGTGAGAAGCAATACCCAGAAGTAGACTTGCGATCCTGAGAATCACCTGCCCAATCTGAATCCGTATATCCTACCAAGTCAATATCTACACCTGCTACATACTGAATTCCATAATTGTGAGTACCCTGAATGTAGTGGAGGATCCGCTTAGCTACTTTCCAATGCAACTCATGTGGCTCCTGCATGAATCTAGAGACCATGCCCACAGCATAAGAAATGTCAAGTCTCATATGAGTCAAATAAATGAGGCTTCCAACAAGCTATCGATATAAAGTGCCATCAACCAAGGGTGAAGAGCACTTAGCCTCAAGTTTGACCCCTGACAAAAATGGAGCAGGTGCATGCTTACAATCAACCATGTGAAATCTGGAGAGCATATCAAGTGCATACTTGGGTTGTCCAAGGAAGATTCCTGAAGATGATTGAGTGATCTCAATTCCCAAGAAGTAATGCAAAAGACCCAAGTCTGACATCAAAAATCTATCATGTAGAGCAATTTTCACTGCTTTGATGGTGGATGAGTGACTCCTTGTGAGTAACAAGTCATCAACATAGAGAACCAGAAATGTGAGAGTTTCATCCTATTGCAGAATGTATACATTCAGATCAGAATGGCACTGAGTGAAACCAACTATCAGAAGGAATGAGTCCATCTTGGCATACCAAGCTCGAGGAGCCTGTTTGAGGCCATAGAGAGACATTCGAAGTCGACACATAAGTGAAGGATCCTTAACAAACCCCTATGGTTGCTCCATGTAGATTTCCTCCTGAAGGTCACCATGAAGAAATGCACTCTTCACATCCATCTGATGAACTTCCCAACGATGGGCTGCAGCTATAGCAAGAACAAGTCGGATGGAATTCATCTTAGCAACTGGAGCAAAAGTCTTAGAGTAATCAACCCATGGAACTTGGGAAAAACCTTTTGCTACCAAGCAAGCCTTATACTTATCAACCGACCCATCTGCTGCAAATTTTGTTTGATAGATCCACTTGCATCGAACAAGTTTCCTTCCCTTAGGAAGAGGAACTAAATCCCATGTGTGATTCCTTTCCAAGGAATTGAACTCTTCTTGCATTGCAACATCCCACTCAGGAACACCTGAAGCTTCTCAAAAGGACTGTGGATCAGAAGCTGAAGCAATGAAGAGATGTGGAGCTTGCTGAAATTGTGACCTTGTTCTTCTAGTATCTAATGGATCACCAAGCCAATCTCCTGCTGACTCAAATGTTTGTCGAGCCCAAAGAGGCACTGAGGCTGGAGAGTCTGGGGGAGAATCATCAACCTCTGAATGATGACTATGAGAGGAATGTGAATCCTCATCATCACTGTCACCATTTGAAGTAGAGGAAGAAGACTCCTCATCAAGATTAGGAGGATTAAGATCCTCTCAAGAACTGTCATCATAATGCAATTTCTCCAATGTGATAGTGGATGGAGAAGTTGTATGAGAAGAACTAGAAGAACTCTCCTCAAAACGAACACTCCTCTTAATGAACAACTCATGAGTAGTGGGATGGAGAAGCCTATACCCTTTGACATCATCTGGATATCCAATAAATATGCAAGGCTTACTCTACGGATCCATAGCCTTGCATTTTTCAGCTAGAATGTGGGCCCATGCAAGAGAACCAAACACTTTAAAGTGTTTAACTGTGGGTTTTCGACCAGTCCAAGCTTGAAAGGGAGTTACCTCCTTCACAACTTTATGAGGAACTCGGTTCTGGATGTAACACGCATAGTTGATGGCCTCTGCCCAATACTGAGGTGCCAAAGACTTGGAGTGAATCATACAATTAGCCATCTCCTTCAAGGACCTATTTTTTCATTCTGCTACACCATTTTGTTGAGGACTATATGGAACTGTGTGCTGCATGTTGATACCTTCTGAAGCACAAAACTGTTCAAACTGATTAGTAACATATTCACCCCCATTATCTGTACGTAGAATCTTGATGAACTTCCCAGATTGTTTCTCTGCAAAAGCTTTGAAATCTAGAAAATTTTCAAAGACTTCAGACTTTTGTTTGAGAAAGTAAACCCATGTATATCTGGAAAAGTCATCAATAAATGTCAAGACATATCTAGCCTTGCTGAAAGATGGTTGTGGAAATGGTCCTGCCAAGTCACTATGTACCAGCTCCAATAGTTGTGTAGCTCTCCAAGCTTTACCATTATCATACTTCTCCTCTGGATGCTTATCAAGAATGCACCCCTAGCAAACTCCATCAGAAAATTGAATAGAAGGCAACCCTAAAACCATTTCTTGTTGACTGAGTTGTTGCAAGTAACGGTAGTTCAAGTGGCCAAACCGTTGATGCCACAAACAACTCACCTCATCTGCATGAGTGAGTAAAACTATCGAAGGAGAGTCAAGAACAAAGTGAGAAAATTGATATAATCTAGAATGATGATCTTCTTTTCCCACAGAAATAGTAGACCCATTATGCATTTCACTGATTACCACTGCATCTGGTGTGAACTCAACTCGCTTGCCAGAACTAGTGTGAGTGATCTGATAAACAGATAGGAGATTAGTTGATAAAGATGGAACACAAAGGACATCTTGAAATGTTCCTTCACCCACATCAACAGACCCTCTCCCATGCACTTCAACAAGAGTGTTATCACCCATTAGGATGGAAGGCATAGAACATGGCTCTAAAGATGTGAAATCATCTTCTGAAGAAGCCATGTGGTGTGAAGCACCTGAGTCAATTATCCAAGAATTTGGTTGTGAAGCAATAGCAACTAGGGCCTTACCCTTTCCTTTCCCCTTACTCTTATCTATGTCCTTAGAAGATCCTTCTGATGAACTCTGTTTGACTGAATCAGGAACCTTGATATTATTCTTTTCAAGAAGATTTGAAAGGTAATCAATTTGTTTCTTTAAACACTTATGTTCATCATGACCAGGCCTCTTCCAATAAGAACACTTGACCTTCTCCTTCTTAGGTTGTTCACCTTTTGATGAAGAGGTCTCATTGTTTGCTTTTGAGGTAGCAGATTTCTGATCTTTCTTCTTCTCTCCTTGGTTCTTTTGTTTCTTATCTTGCTTACTAGACCCTTTCTGTTCTTTTGTGCCTTGATTTACAACTAAGGCATGTGACTTAGAGGGCTTTATTGTACCCATTTGAACCAATTTGTCCTGCTCCCTAGTGAGTTCTGCAGCAAAATCATCTAAAGAAGGCATTTTGAATGTGGTACCTAGGGCACATTTGGTAGGATAGAATGTAGAAACAAACACTGAATAGTTAGGACCAAGCTTAGAAAGAATACTCAAGATCAGTTGCTTATCATCTTTCTTAGTTCCACATTGTTCCAACTACAATCTTATAGACCTAAGTTTAGTGAAGAAGTCTTGTATAGTATCAAAATTGGTTGGATTCAACCCTATGAGTTCATTCTCCAATTGAATGACCTCTTAGTTCATCCTGCTTACCAAAGAGGTTTCCCAAAGTAGTCCATACTGCATTTGGTGTAGTAGCAGATTCAATGTGAAAAAGAAGGTCAGGAGAGACTGAGATGCACAATGTACCAAAAGCTTCATCACATTTATTAAACCATTTAATCTTTTCTGCAGCATCTTGAGGTTCAGTTTCAAGTCCCATAATAACACGAT